>NW_027685664.1:0-7168 GCF_054177405.1 Leptonychotes weddellii | reverse complement strand
TTTTTGAAATTATAGTGAAGTGTATTATAGTATGGGGTTTACTCTTCTAGGTAGAGGGGCCAAATTTTAATTTTAGGGAATTATTCCATGAGGCCACTGACTGTTTATTAGCTTTTTGCTCTGTGTTAATTTGATCACAAGCATGTGCTATTTGTAAGATGCCATATTTTGTCATTTTTAGTGATTTACTAATCTTGAAGCTGTCTACATGTTCAGTGTTCTGGAATGGTGCCTGGCAAATATAAGAGAGGAAAGCAGAGGGCTTACTGCAACCTGTGGTAGCCAAGCCTTATTATCTTTTTTCAGCATATCACAGTGACTCACCCTTACTGGCACATGGCTGTGTTTGGGGCATCTGCTATGACATCTCAGCCGCCCACAACTACCTGTTGCATTTTTTGTTCATGTTCTGAATTTCGTTACTTAATTAAAAATAGATACTCAGTGTACTTGGTTACTAAATAGAACAGTTTTCAAAGATGAGCGCTATAAGCTTTGAAGACTGATCTCCGTTTGCTGGATGGCAGACTGAGGCTTTATTAGCCCTGTGCCTGGAAGGACGCTGCTGGCCCAGGAGGCAATACTTTAATTTTGAAGATGGGCAACTTTTAACCATTTAGTATCCAGTTGTTCACTGGGCTTTTCCATTTCACTTTTTTTTTCTGTATTCCTTTGTGATCTTTTTCCTTTTCTCCTTGTGCATATCTTTATACTTTATGTATTCATTATATAAAAATATATTCCTAAACCATATATAGTATTATATTGCATGTTTAAGAAGTTTCTACAAATGGTGTCATCATATATATATATATTCTTCTGCAGCTTCTTTTGCTTAGTAGGAAGTTCTTGAGATTTACTTACGTTAATACTTATGGTTCAAGTTCTTTGGTTTGCACTGCTATATCATATTCCATTGTATGACTACGCCTCCAATTTTTTATTCACTCTCCCACTGATTGACTTATATGTTGTTTTAAATTTCTTTTGACAAAGAATGCCATAATGAACATTCTCTCACCTTTGTGCAAGAAGATATACACATGAGAATATTTTCTGGGGCATGGGTTTTTGAACTGGGTGTGTTTACCCATTAGTGGTTATAAAATCTATTGAATGAGTCACTCCAACATTTAAAAAATGAATGAGAATAGAATGGAAACTACCAGAATGTGTCACACATAATAAGAATAAGCACTGTTTTGTGAATTTTGCTTTCAGTTAAATAAGTATGTGTGTACTGGGTTAAAATGTAAAATATGTGTGTCATGAAAAAAAATGTTTGAAAGCAAAAAAAAAAATATTTGAAAGCTATTCCTCTAGGGTATATTCCTAGGAATAAAATTGCTGGCTCTTAAGGTATATGCATTTTCTATTTTATTAGATATTGCCACATTTTATCAGTTTCCTTCCACCAGAACTGAATGAGAGTTTGCATTGTTCTGTAGCCTTCACAATACTCTGCGTTGTTGTCAGACTTAAATTTTTGCCAAGTTGATGGGTGTGAAATGGTATCTCATTATGTTTTTAATTTGTATTTCCCTGATTACTAGTGTAGTGAAGAATCTTTTCAAATCTTTATTGCCAGTTTAGATTTCTTCTTTTAGGAATATCCTTTGCCCATCTTTTAAGAGGGTTGTTTGTAGTTTTGTATAGATTTTAAATCATTCTTTACATATTTTGAAAACGAATCATTTAGCAGTTATATGTATTACAAATATCTGCATTCAGTTTGTGGCTTATATTCTTAATTTGATGCTATTGATGTCCAGAAGTTTTAATTTTACTGAAGACAAATGCATCAGTGTTTTCCTTTTTAGATTTGTGTCACGTGTGTGTGTGTGAGAGAGAGAGACAGGGAGCATTTCAAAAAATTCTGTCATACTCAAAAGTCATATATTTTCCTTTAAGAATTTTAAAGTTTTTCTTTTTTGGTCTTCAAATAGAAATTTATTTTTTTCTATAAAATAGTTGTGAGATAAGGACATAGTTTTTTTCTTCAAACAGGTTGGTTGTCCCAGCATCATTTATTGAAAAGGTCATCCTTTGCCTGTGGATCTGCAATCCTACCTCTCTTATGATGTCAAGTTTACATCGTACATGGATCTGTTTCTAGGCTTTCTGTCCTGATCTGTCAGCCTCATTGTCCTTATGCCAGTTGCACACTGTCTTAACTATTGCAACTTTATAGTATGTCATAATATCTGGTAGGAAAATTCTCATCTATCTTGTTCTAATTCTTTTTTTTTTTTAAGATTTTATTTATTTATTTGAGAGAGAGAGTGAGAGAGCACAAGATGGGGGAGCGGGAGAGGGAGAAGCAGACTCCCTGTTGAGCAGGTAGCCTGATGCGGGACTCGATCCTGGGACTCCAGGATCATGACCTGAGCCGAAGGCAGTCACTTAACCAACTGAGCCACCCAGGTGCCCTATCTTGTTCTAATTCTTAAAAATTGTCTTGCTTAGCCATATATCGTAGGTACTTTTTGATAACCTCATTTAAATAGTCACATGCCATTCTCTTAGGACATCCCAAAATTCAGTTAACAAAAATTCTTCTTTTTAACTCATTGAGAAAAGGAAATGAAGGGAAACTGATCTGGTGAAGGACTAATTGAGAATTAATGGTCAGGAAACTCTCTGAGGAAATGACATTTAAGTTGAATCATGAAAGATGAGAGTAATCCAGTGTGAAGAGCTGGGGAAGTTGTTGTAAAAAGGGAATACGATGTGTAAAGGCAGGAGAAAGCTTCGCATGTTCAAGGATCTACAAGGCCACTGAGTGTTGGAATGTAGTGAGAGAGCGTGAGAGGGAAATGAGATGAAATTTTAAAGATAGTCAGGGGCCAGAATATGTAGAGCCTGGTGGGCTATATTAGGAAACTTGGGTTTTATTCTGGGTAGAATGAGGAGTGAGTGAGGAGCAGAGTGACATGATCTAATTTGTATTAAAAACAAATCATTGGTTGTTACATAGAAAGAGGCTTGTGCAGGATAAGGTAGACCAGTTAGCTGTCCATTTGTACACTAGATCAGGTGACAGATGATGGAGTCTTAGAATATGGTGGTGGTGATGGAGATGGAAGGAGGTGAATAGATAAACTAGTTAGAAGGTAAAAACATGAGGATGTTGAATTTGGGATTTGAGAGAGAATCAAGAATGAATTCTTCCTTCTTAATTTGAGCAAGTGGGTAAGATTGGTGGAGGAACTGCTTTAATTTGGTTTGATTGTTGTCTGCGTCTGCCATGCAGTTATCATTGTAGCTTTCCTCTTGCCTCTTTCCTGTGTTGAATTTCATGTCTTTCTTGTTTTTCCCTCTTGCTTTGTTGGAGCATGCACTCTAGTAGCATCCCGAGAGAGAGAAGAGGAGGTTTATTCTTTGAGTTCCTGAAAGTCTGAAATGTGTTTATTCTGCTTTTAAACTTGATTGATAATTTGGGCAGGTATAGAAGTCTAGGTTGCAGATTATCTTCCCCTCAGATTTGAAAGGCCTTGGTCTGTCATATTGGGGACCCTCAACACGCATATTGTTGTAGTTTCATGGATGCAGTGTCTTCTCTGCGAGGATATTAATTATTGTTTGTTTTTAAAATTGAGGTACAATTGACTATAGTTTTAAAAAACATTTTTTTCTGTACCTTGTATTATCTATCTCTGTTTTGCTCTCTGTCTTTAGTGTTGGTGGCTTTCCTCAAACTGATGATTCTTGGTTGTCCATGTCTATTTAGGAGGGAGAATGTAAAATGTGAATTTGAAGCTTTTTATGCATAGGTGGACTTCTCAACTACTGAGCTTCACTGTAGTGGGATCACGTAGGAACTTATCTCTTTATTAGGTGATTGCCAGATTCATTACCTGGAGATCTTTTCTCTGGGGCTATAAAAAAGTCTATATGGATGCATACATTCCTGTGTGTCAGCAAAATTCTAACTATTGGGCCAGAGTATGTAAATTTTAAGATTTCTGATGTATTTGGTGTATTCTTCTCAGGTCTGGTCTCCTTGAGAGAGACTGGCCCAAATAGCCAGCTGCCCCAGCTGCCCCAGCTCTGTTCGGCCCCACAACCAACCTATCAGCTGAATGCAGCTGCACGCATGAGCCAGTGAGAGGCCAGCAGAACTGACCAGAATGATGAGAAATAATGAATTTTCTTAAGCCACTAATGTTGGGGTAGTTGGTTATGCAGCAACAGATAATTGATAAGGTAACATATATTCATGTTACCTGTATATTTTGAAGGCTGTCCACATTAGTACAATAGAGCTGCTGCCTCCTTTTTAATGCTTGCATAATATTCCAGTATAAGAATGCACTATAATCAGTTCTCATTGAGAGATGTTCATTTGTGTCTGCCTGTTGTTATAACATGAGGTTGTAAAGAATCTCCTTTTACATTTGTCTTTGATATGCCAAAATGTTTACTTTTTATGTTGTCATCAAATCGATTTCCCTCATGGGTTCTTTTAACATTTTGCAAAATTAATGCCTTTTCCACTGAGACACCTGTTTTCTTCTGAGACACCTATGCTTTCTTCTGTAGTTTTATTGTTCCTTGAAATTAATCTGGAATTTATTTTGGTGTATGATATGATGTAGGAATGGGATATTATTTTTTCTAAGTAATCATCTGGTTGTCCTAGCACTATTTATAAAATAAATCCTTTACTTATTCACTATTTTGGAATGCCATCTTACACGCTAAATTCTCATATTTATTTCTGACTTTATTTTCAGTGATCTGTATTTGCTTTGGGCAATTATATAGCTTTTCAATTATTATAGCTTTATAGTATGTTTGAATACTCATAATCTTACCTGCTGGGGGTTTGATTGGCATTGGATAAAACCTTTTTTGTTTGGAGAAAATGGACCTCTTTTACAACAGGGGTTAGCAAACTTTCTGTGGGATCAGATAGTGTTTTAGGCATGTGAGTCTCATGGTCTATGTCGCAACTGTTCAGCTCTTGTAGCATGGAATCTATGACAATACACAAAGGAGTAAGTGTGGCTGTGTTCCAATGAAACTTGATTTACAAAAAGAAGCAAGTGGCCCTTGGATTGTAGTTTTACGATATTGAGTATACTTGCTTTATAGTATTGATACCTCTTCAGGAGTATGGTCAGTCTGTCCTATTTATGCCCACTTTTATGTTTGTAAATAAAGGTTTGTGTTTTCTTCATTTTGTTCCTGCACATTAACTGTTCACTTTCTTCCTAGGTGGCTTATTCTTCAGCTGCTTTCATGTAGAAATTTTTAGTGGTTTACTGGCAAAGATGAGAGCTAATATAAAAGGTAGATTGAAGTAGAAGGAGAAGATGTATTAGAAAATTTAATAAATCAATAATCTCTTATCCAGATCCCGAAGAATATTTAAGAAGAGTTCAAAGGAAGTTCAAAGAAAGGAAAAATAGAACCAGAAGAGCTAACACAATGCTGGAGGAAGGGGCTGGGGTGGCACAAGCCAGAAGTCAGGTTGGACAAAGGATGGAACCCAGTGAGCCATCTTTAGAGGTGTGGGATGGCAGCATAATATAGTGGTAAAGATGTAGGTTTTTTAGTCAATGAAGTCTGAGTTTGAATCCTGATTTTGCCACTTTATTAAGTGACATTATTAATGATCTTTGGCAAGTTACATACCTTTTCTGTGACTCAGTTTTCTCTTAATTTGGGATGATATTAATAATTGTCTTATTGAGTCGTTATGGGGATGAAATGATGTAACTCAATATAAAGCACTTAGAATATTTGGTCACGGTGCTCAATAAATGGCAGCTATTTTTATCTATAATAATAACAGTGCTATTATTATCATATTGAATGTTATATATATTACACGTGTTATATATATATTATTATTTATTGTATTGTTGTTAGGCAGCTGGTAGAATCACTTTGGCATTTCAGAATCAGGGACTCTGTAAAGAGTGAGTGTCCATGCAGGCAGTATAAAGGAGCTGTCTAAATAAGACTCAGGCAAGCAGAGCAATATAAGAGGTCACACGTGTGTAACAAAAGTCAGAAATCATGGAGCAGAAAAGGACAGGAGAACCAGAGACTTCTGTTTCTAGAGTAACTTTCTATCCTTGTTCATTGCTTTTTGGAGGCAGAAAAAATATCAGTGTGGCTAATTTAGACGATGCAGGTGGATCTACTTTGAAATATTTGGTTAGGTTGAAGAATGAATGGGCTTGGAGATGGCAACTTCTTTTTTTTTTAACAGACAGAACCTGTTTTCGATAGTTATTAGAGATTGAACTTTGGCTTTCTTGAGCAGAGACATGCAACAGTTCTCAACAGAGGGTTGAAGAAGCTGCCTGCCAACACCTCGTAAGATGGGAACTAAAGTGGGGAGCTCTGTTGGAGGGTGGAGAGCTAGTGTGGGCAGTGGATGGGTGGGGTTGTGAGTGTTAAGGCCAGAATTTTGGCTAGGGCTCAGGGTGCTAGGGCACCAGGGCTAGGGCTAGGCACAAGGGCATCTAGAAACACAGTAAACAGTGCACAGTGTTGATATTTTGAGCACTATTACCTTGTCCAGGTTATGCTCCAGGAAGTACTTCTTGTTTTACTTTTTTTTTTTTTAACTCAGAGAAATACAAGTTGTGCTGCTCCTCATGCTCCAGCCCATAGTCTTGTCTTTTCTTCGATCTTTAACTTGGGTAGCTGCCTGTCCAGCCGCCTTCCGATTACAGTAGTATAATACAGTAATGTAAATAATGTTAATTAAACAGTTAATGGGTCTCTTAATATTTCAGAGGGCTTTCACTTATTTTGTATTTAGGGTTTTTTGGGGAAAAAGTCAAAGGGATGGTATTGGCCTTGGCCCAGTAAACTTTGAAAATCATTGACCTTAGGAACTTGTGCTAGGATTCCACAGTCTTCCCACAGAGACTAGAGTGGTGAATGCTGGGAGAACTCTGGCTCTGGAGTTGTAGATGGTTATGAACCTGGTGCTTTTCATGCCCTGCAGTGACTTCCTTTGGAATGGAATTTGGGGTAGGGGAAGAGGTGAAGGGAAGTAGCCAGTCTAATGTATAAAGGAAAGGAGGTAGAAGATTCGTTTAATCTATTCCTAGCTCTACTTTGTACTATTCAAGGGAAGAAAAAATCACTCTTACTGTTATCTTTTGTGTCCTCTGTTCTGTGCAATTTTAAGGTGGTATTTTTT
>NW_027685663.1:0-367 GCF_054177405.1 Leptonychotes weddellii | reverse complement strand
CAGCTTCCAGCAGGAGGCCGGACCTGAATCCAGGGAGGGTGAGGACGGCCTCTCTGTGATACTTGGCCACAGCGGTGAAGAAATGAACGCCCTCTCCCTGCGACTTTGAATTAGCTGCCCTGTGAAGAGCCTGAAGAGTGGAGCTTCCTGGAGGAGGGGATTCTGGATGGACTGAGCCCCATCTTGTGGGAGCCTCCCCCTCGTGGGACAGTCGGTGGGAACGCTGGCTTCCCGCCTCGGCACTTTCTGTCCCCGGGTTCCCTACAGAGCCTGTGGCCCAGCTCGGGGACACCTGGGTTCTGGGTTCTAGGCCAGTGGTCTCCCATCTTTCAACTTCACAGGATAAACCCCACTCCACGCAATACCA
>NW_027685662.1:0-367 GCF_054177405.1 Leptonychotes weddellii | reverse complement strand
AGACTCCCTGCCAAGCAGGGAGCCCGATGCGGGACTCGATCCCGGGACTCCAGGATCATGACCTGAGCCGAAGGCAGTCGCCCAACCAAATGAGCCACCCAGGCGCCCTAAAGATTTTTTATTTATTCATTTGAGAGAAAGTGTGAGCCAGAGGACAGCAGGGCAGAGGGTCGTAGGGAGAAGGAGAAGCAGACTCCCTGCTGAGCAGGGAGGACGACTGCGGGGCTCAATCCCAGGACCCCAGGATCGTGACCTGAGCTGAAGGCAGACGCTTAACTGACTGAGCCACCCAGGTGCCCCTGAAAATGGTTTTTTTTAAAGGCCCCTCTCCTAGCCACAACAAGCTGGGTCAGGAAAAAAAAAAAAA
>NW_027685661.1:0-367 GCF_054177405.1 Leptonychotes weddellii | reverse complement strand
AAATTTATTGATATGGAAATGTACTTTGTCCTTAATGTGTCTCTTGTAAGTTTTTGTTTTTGTTTTTTTTTAAAGATTTTATTTATTTATTTGAGACAGAGAGAATGAGAGAGAGAGAGCACATGAGAGGGGTGAGGGTCAGAGGGAGAAGCAGGCTCCCTGCCGAGCAGGGAGCCCGATGCGGGACTTGATCCCAGGACTCCAGGATCATGACCTGAGCTGAAGGCAGTCGCTTAACCAACTGAGCCACCCAGGCGCCCTCTTGTCTTGTAAGTTTAACATGATTATTCTTGACTTTGACTTCTTGCTAGCAGGAGGAAAAGCAGGTTTTGCTCCCATGCCTAAAAGGAATCCAAAAGAAAAATGC
>NW_027685660.1:0-367 GCF_054177405.1 Leptonychotes weddellii | reverse complement strand
TTGAGGCTTATTAATTTAAGTTGGATCACACTCAGTAAAAATGTAGCTGTTTCTACACTGTAAATAAACTCTGAAAATACACATGAATAAGCAAACAGCCCTTGGGATGTGTGTGACATTATGTGTGTGAACAGATTTTTAAATAACTTATTTTTTTAAACAAATTTAAATTTCTTCAACATTGTTTTCTCCTTTCCTCACCACCTCTCAATATCCAAATACTCGGTGGTTTTGTATAAAAACAATGTACCCTCCTTCCAAGTGGCTAAGGATAAAAAGGCTGCACTGGATCATGGTAGATGGGATTTATTCCCCAAGCCGTTTGGAGCTGTGAGAAACTGAGGGATTTGACAGGGAGTGATACTTT
>NW_027685659.1:0-367 GCF_054177405.1 Leptonychotes weddellii | reverse complement strand
GCCCCGCATCGGGCTCCCTGCTCGGCGGGAAGCCTGTTTCTCCCTCTCCTGCTCCCCCTGCTTGTGTTCCCTCTCTCGCTGTGTCTCTGTCAAATAAATAAATAAAATCTTTAAAAAAAAATAATAATCACATATGCAGAGGCTCCTAGGCTGTTCTCCAGTTTTTTTTTTTTTTTTTTAAGATTTTATTTATTTGAGAGAGAGAGTACAAGCAGGGAGAAGGAGAAGCGGGCTCCCCGCAGAGCAAGGAGCCTGACGCGGGGCTCCATCCCAGGACCCTGGGATCATGACCCCAGCCGAAGGCAGACGCTTAACCGACTGAGCCACCCAGACGCCCCTGTTCTCCAGTTCTTAAAGTGATTGACAG
>NW_027685658.1:0-367 GCF_054177405.1 Leptonychotes weddellii | reverse complement strand
TTTATTTTAAATTACATATCATAAGCTTCAAAGGATGCCTTCTTTTTCTAACATTTCAAGATAGACAAGCCTCTCAGACTTTGAGAGACTAATTACTTTTCTCTTTTTAGAATGTGCATCCTTTTAAGGTAACAGGCGCCAAAGCTATTTTACTGTCCATGTTTTTAATTTTGTTAGGTTTTATCTGGGGTATGTACTTGCCCGTTGAAAAACTCTAGACTTTTCTTCTCGATAGTATTGTGTTCTCTTCAGTGTGTTACGTTTAACTCCGAGTTCTTCTGTTCCAGTTAACTAGGTTAGAAGTGGAATGCAGTTTATGTAGATTTTCTCTGCGTCTTTTGAAAATTAACTCATCTTACAGATATGC
>NW_027685657.1:0-367 GCF_054177405.1 Leptonychotes weddellii | reverse complement strand
TAGAACCCTCAGTTTGTTTTTCAGAGTCCATCGTCTCTCATGGTTCGTCTACCCCTCCTGATTTCCCCCGCTTCATTCTTCCCCTCCTGCTATCTTCTTCTTCTTCTTTTTTTTCTTAACATATATTGCATTATTTGTTTCAGAGGTACAGAAGGGAAAAATGAAGGGGGGGGAATCGGAGGGGGAGACGAACCATGAGAGACTACGGACTCTGAGAAACTGAGGGTTCTAGAGGGGAAAGTGGTGGGAGGATGGGCTAGCCTGGTGATGGGTATTAAAGAGGGCACATTCTGCATGGAGCACTGGGTGTTATATGCAAACAATGAATCATGGAACACTACATCAAAAACGAATGATGTAATGTACG
>NW_027685656.1:0-367 GCF_054177405.1 Leptonychotes weddellii | reverse complement strand
ACTTTAGCCATTCTGATTGGTGTGAGGTGGTATCTCATTGAGGTTTTCATTTGGATTTCCCTGTTGCCGAGTGATGTTGAGCACATTTTCATGCGTCTGTTGGCCATTTGGATGTCTTCTTCAGAAAAATGTCTGTTCATGTCTTCTGCCCATTTCTTGATTGGATTCTTTGTTCTTTGGGTGTTCAGTTTGATAAGTTCTTTATAGATCTTGGATACTAGCCCTTTATCTGATATGCCATTTGCAAATATCTTCTCCCATTCTGTCGGTTGTCTTTTGGTTTTGTTGACTGTTTCTTTTGCTGTGCAGAAGCTTTTTATCTTGATGAAGTCCCAATAGTTCATTTTATTGATCATTTCAAAGAACC
>NW_027685655.1:0-367 GCF_054177405.1 Leptonychotes weddellii | reverse complement strand
ATTTTTTGAGCTCCCTCCTTCCCCTGCCATTGTATAGTTTACCTCCCAGTATGGAAGCATAAAAGGACAAGAAACACTTTTTGTCTCCAGCCACCAAGGCATGGACATGGGACCTGGCTTGGCCAATCGCTTGTCCTAATGACACAGATGACAATGAGATGAGCAGGCCTTGCTCACGGTGATGGTGGCATCCAGCAGTGACCTGTAGTGGCAGTGGGTAGCATGCCAACCAAGTGGTTTCTGCTAAAAAATGGTGGTTATCCTCCTGCTTATTGGTTCTCCATAGCTGCTCCCTCTCCGTCCATTTTCCAAGCCCATTTCCCCTGCTTCCCATCTGTTTCTTCCAGAATGTTCTTGTTTGTTTCTG
>NW_027685654.1:0-367 GCF_054177405.1 Leptonychotes weddellii | reverse complement strand
GCGCAGAGCCACCACCGGGCTTGATCTCACGACCCCAAGATCATGACCTGAGCTGAAACCAAGAGTTGGACACTAAACCAACTGAGCCACGATGTACAGAGAATTTTAGAATCAATAACAAGTTTTAGCAAGATGGCTAATTATTCTATACATATCAACATGTAGAGAATGTAATTTTCTTTCTTTCTTTTTTTTTTTAATTTTATTTAGGGTGCCTGGGTGGCTCAGGTCATGATCCCAGGGTCCTGGGATTGAGTCCCACATCGGGGCTCCCTGCTCAGCAGGGAGCCTGCTTCTTCCTTTGCCTGCCACTCCCTCTGCTTGTGCTCTCTCTCTGTCAAATAAATAAATAAAATCTTTAAAAAAA
>NW_027685653.1:0-7169 GCF_054177405.1 Leptonychotes weddellii | reverse complement strand
TCTATGGTCAACTCATCTTCGACAAAGCAGGAAAGAATGTCCAATGGAACAAAGACAGTCTCTTCAACAAATGGTGTTGGGAAAATTGGATAGCCACATGCAGAAGAATGAAACTGGACCATTTCCTTACACCACACACAAAAATATTTTATTTTATTTTTTATTATTACTTTTTTTTAGAGGGAGAGCATGCAACAGGGGCGGTGGAGGGGTGAGGGCCGAGGGAGAGGGAGAGAGAGAATCCCAAGCAGGCTCCACACCCAGTGCAGAGCCAAAGTGGGCTGGATCTCCATGACCTGAGTCGAAATCAAGGGTCAGATGCTCAACCAACTGAGCCACCCAGGCGCCCCAAAGAACTGTTTTAGTAACATGTAATCTAACATGATTTTGAGGAAAAAAATGGAAGGAATATATATTACATATTGATTCCCAGCTATACCACTGAATCACTGCATAACATTGGGCAGCTCACTTCCCTCTCTGTGTCATTTGTAAAATAATGGAATTGTACTCGATTAGAAGTTGCTAGCTATAGCCCCTTGGCCACACCCAGTCTTTGGACATACCTTGTTTGCCCAGCCTATTTTAGAAACTGGGAAATTTCACATTTAAATCCAGATTTCTGATTTCTCTTTAAAAATCCTAAGATTGGCAACACTGGGCCTACATGCCCAAGTGAAAACAAAGGTTGAAACTGAATAGCAGCTGTCCCATTTGGATAAAGTGTGGATTCTTGGTGTTCAGTTACCTGCCTGACTGCTTAGCATCTAAGTTTTTGATGAAATAGATGACCTCTAGTTTCTCTCAGCTCTAGCATTCTCACATTTAGAGTGAGCCGTATAGCAAAAAGTTCATTTAACCTCTCAAAGCCTCAGCTTTGAGTATGGGAACTTGAAATGGTGGGGACATCTATGGGAATACTAATAACATTGAAGAGACAAAATGAAATACTGAGTGGGGACCGCTCAGCACATGCCATACATGTAGAAAGTGCCTAACAGACAGTAAAGGTAACAATACAAATAATAGTGAACATAGTGACTCCAATACAATTCTGTAACAGTCAATTCTATCTAAATCATAATTAACAAGCTGATTCTTCTCTTCTGGATGCACCATTAGGACCATCAAAAAATCAACTATTCGCCTCTAATTTTCAGATACATTTTGTTCAGTTAATACTAAACAGACTGGGGTTCCTAAAGGAGACACAGTCAATTAAATGAAAACAGTGTTCTTTGAGTGCCTTTGGTTCTCATAGTCTCCATTTCTGGCTGAACCAGCTTTCCATATTTGATATGAAGTTAAGTTTTTATCCTACTTACTGCACTTGCCAGGTCATAGCCTACCATTGGTTATTACTGTTAAATACACATAACCAACTTAACAGAAAGTTCATGCCAGGCTTACTTCTCATTCATGTACAGGCCACAAATGAGCCAGATAGGACCCCACAGGGGTTTTTGTCATAGATGTCCCCACCATTTCAAGTTGCTCTACACAAGTTGCTCATACACAGTGAATTCCCCTGTTAACTCACTAGCTCATCTCCTCAGCCACACACCTCATATATTAGACTACTTTATTAATAATGGAGCTTAGATGGGCCTGTTCCAGTATGTGATTGGCACAGATTTGTCTATACTTGACATGAAAAGATTCATTTTGAAATTAAATATGACTTGCATATACTGTCACTGTGTATATTTGTAGAGAAAAAAAATGTAAGTTTTAGTCTATCAATACTTCAGGTAGTGAAATAAAAGAAAAATAAAATAATCTGTACACCCCTCAGAGTTTTGTTGGAATTTTTACCTGTATGTATATAGGTGTTATTTATAATGCCTCAGAACTTACAACTGATGAAAGAGAACCAGGCTAGCATACAGGGCATGCCACTGACTTCCAGTCCAGCGCAAGGTGGCAGCTGAGACAGATGCACCAGGACTGCCAGCGGGAAACTGCTATTGTCAAGGTAGTCTGACTTCCACCCCAACCTGGAGACCCCCTCCCCCATCTCCACAACAACCGCGCTGCCCGTCCTGTCAGCGCTTCCCCCTCAACTCTGCAGAGCTCTCAGAGAAATACATTTAACACAAAAGGGTCTTTGTGTCAATCCTCTTCCCAGGATTCTTAAGTCATTTGCTATTATCCAAAAGTAGATTCTACCTGACCTAGACACGGTCAGGCCCCTCCCTTCAAAGAACCAAGCCCAACTCATTTGTGTTCCTTGAACATACCACCTTTTCTGAAAGCCTCTGGACCTCTCTCCTTCTCCTCCCTACCACTAATCTGCGGTTCTTTCAAGTGTCAACTCAGGAATTACTTCCTCTTCCCTGGATCCCTTAGGAAAACTTAGCTGCTTTCTTTACTCTCCTTGAATGTTGTTCATATAACTATGGCAACTACCATGTTTATTTGCCTATGTGTGAGCTTCTTGAAAGCAGGAACCAAGTTGTTAAATATTTTTATTCCTAGCACCTAATACAGTGCCTGGCATATTGTAGGCAACTAAATATTTGCTAAATATTGAATAAATGGAACTGCTTACTTCCCATAGCCTATATATTTGTAGATTCCATTCTGCAAAGTCGTAAGACTGTTCTTGTTACCAGAACAAGTAATTAACAGTGTATTTTTGCACATCTTTCTTCTCAATACATTTTGCTTATTTCATTTATTCCTTTGGGACAGTCCATCTGTTTGTGCTTAATACCTAATAACAACAGTAAACTATCTGATCCCATTAATGTGGGAAGTCATTATTTTTGCTGAATCTTATAAATACAAAACTTAACAAGTATTATAGTGTATTTGTTATGAAATTTAGAGGATGATCATACCACACAGTACTTTGAGAACTAATTTCAAAGTATATAATCAGACAGGTTAGATTATACAGATAAAACTTAAATGAAGAGATTTACTTATAATTACCCGGTTTTCAAAAAACACAAAATTTTTATTTTCTGAAGCTATTGATATAGTTAGATTCTTATGAGAATAAGTCCTCACCTTGTTCCACCCACCAGTTTAATCCTGCTTTTCACAGCTAAAGGCATGCACTCTGCTAACCACTATGGAGAAGTAGTGTTTGCAGCTGCAATCATTATAAAATATAACAAATTCTTATACTTAACAAGCCCAAGCCTGAATTCTCTCCAGTGACATAACTGTGTCTCTTCTTAATTGAATGCTGTGGATGTAACCACTGCCTATCTTGGTAAAATCTCCCTCTTGCATGTTTAGCCCAAAACTTAAATGAGCTAACCTACATTTCACAGTCATTCACAGAGAAAATTGTGGCTGTATAGAATGGTGTGCTCTCTGGGAATGGGACTATGCACCTCAGTGGTTTCAAATTCATGGTGGCTTCTTTAGTGGTAAACATTTAGTTTACCTGGGTGCACACCCTTGACTTTCACTTGGACAAACCTGAAAGCTCCAGCCAGCTAGAACTGCCAGCTTTTGCATAGTTTTCTACCCACAACCATCAATCTCTCCCTGGCAATAAAAGGAGACTAAACCTTGGTTTGCCCCAGTGTCACCTGGGAAGATGATGAATCTTTCGCTGAATTTGAGCCAAGGATGATGTTCCCTGGCAAAGTAAACCCGGTGTACAACGTTCTACCAGTTCTATAATTTGGAGAGTCACATTCTTTATACACAATGTGGCACATTTCCTGAACTGGTTAATTGAGCCAGTTGCTTCTAAAAAGCTGGTGCCAAGTGTCTGCCCAATGATTTAAAACACCTTCCCTTTTGGTTTTTTAATATTCTATGTTCATTCCCTTGGTTAACATTGGTGTCATATCAAATGAAGTCACCAAACCTCAAGGAGGAGACAACTTGTCTCCAAAAAAGTAGAACATTTTTCTGAGGAAATGTTTAGTCAAAACTGAAAAAGAAATGATTGAGACACAAAGTTGGTATGAACACAGCTGGTCTACAAACTTGTGTGGTATTAAGAACCTACACATATTTCTAGCTAAAATGAGGTTTCAGTGTAGGTAGGAGGATAAGAGAGAAAGTGGCTATAAACATATAAAAAAGGGGGTTTTAGATTTCTTTAAAGAATTATTTTTCTGCAAGATACATTGGTAATGAAATTTAAGCTAATTCCCTGAAAATTATTTGCAATTTATCTTTTCCTTTGTTTTTAATTGGCAGGAAGCATTTTCAATGAAAACTATAGTTCACCATGTATGTTAGTGTAAGCAAAGAACTGGATTTTCAAATCTTGGAACTTTGGGTAAAGACAGTGCTACCTAATGCAAACTGCAGGGAGCCCTGGGGTTCCACCAACCATTTGAAGAGAAAAGGAGCTCAGTGTTTTCTATCACTAGGTTTGTAGATATAAGATTTGCTTTACCAAGTTGAGAGCATTTTAAACATTCATAGGACAGAATAAAAAATGGAGGCTAGTCATCTGAGAATAAAGAAGACTGAAGTTTGAAAGCTAACGATGAGAGCTACAAAGAGCTGAAGTTACTTATGCTTTGCAGGTATATGGATTTTTGATTAAGGAAAGTTTGGAAGGATCCTTATTTTTCTTTATCGCTCAAGATCTTTCTACTGTGCCCTCACTAAACATGTAAATGAGATTACATGTACTAAATCTTCATCTTAAAAACAAACTGTATTTAAAAACCTACACAGACCCATATATTGTCACAAATAGAAATCAGCCCTCTTCCTGTTCTTTGAAGATTGAGCCTTTACAAAGGGAACTTACTCAGGATTCTTCATCAGCATTTTTCAAATAGAAAAAAAATAAAATAATTGTAATATCAGAATATCTTCAAAGAAAGCTGTTCTCTACAAATAGAGTAACATCTAAAACAGCTGAGGAAAAAATGTCTTTGTAATTTTATGTCAAAAACGGCATGCCAGAGACTAAGTAAATTTGAAAATCTCTTTATATTTGAACTTTAAAATTAACTAAATTAACTTTAATCTGGGCTGGTAAATACACAGCATGAATTTCATCACACCTTCCTCCCAGATCACTAATTGATTGTGGCATTCTTTGGCTGCTGAGCCTGAATACATTCCCAGAATCCTCAACATATCACCCAAACAACCTCTACTAAAGATCAGATTTCCTATTCACAAGGATATGTGTTTGGCATTTCTGCTCTCATTCTTTTAAAATGAAACACGATTCATTCTTATGTGCTACTGCTACATAAATGAGATAGTAAGTAAATCCTTTCGAAAATAGATGCCTACGTAGCATAGTTAAACACAAAGCTGATCAAACCTTAACAAGAGTAGAACAGTGGAGGAAATAAGTTCCAAAAACTAATGCTTATTCAATTGCTATGGTAAGAATTCTAAGACGCTTACTCCCAAAGCCACTCCCCAGAATGAGTGGCTATACCTTCAACTCCCAGCTAATATCTACTCATACTCCAAAGTTATGAGTGTTTATAAATAACTCATTCAAAATAATCCTTGGGGTGCTGGATTTCACTCAGAGCAATATGATAAACAGCCAGAACCTATTACTCCAAGTTAAAGTACACATAATTCTGATTACTGAGTTGATATATTTGACTATTCTAAAAGAAAATTCCTTGGTTGGCTTATTAAACAATCATGAAATATTTATAGAACATCTCTTGAATTTAAGAATTAGTTGATATAAGTAATATAATGAATTTACTCTATTTTGGGAGTAATATAAGTCCAAATGCCAGTAGACATTTTGTTTCATGTTGCGGCAGCAGGATAGGGTTGAAGGGTGGGGAGTAAGAGAGAACAACATGTTCTAGGATAATTTTTAAAAAAAGAGTCTTTGATGGGGCACCTGGGTGGCTCAGTCGTTAAGCATCTGCCTTTGGCTCAGGTCACGGTCCCAGGGTCCTGGGATCAAGCCCCACGTCGGACTCTCTGCTCTGCAGGAAGCCTGCTTCTCCCTCTCCCACTCCCCCTGCCTGTGTTCCCTCTCTCACTGGGTCTCTCTCTGTCAAATAAATAAATAAAATCTTTAAAAAAAAAAAAAGAGCCATTGACTCGCCATGATACTTAGGTATTACTTTGAAAAGTTGATACCATATAAACATTATAAACAAAATTCAAAGGGAAAATAGAAAATGGGAACAATATTTGCAAATACTATGTACAAATTTATCTATTAACACACTGATTAAACATTAATGTAACAATCAAAATAGCAATAATTAATGATAACATATAAAGAGCTCTTATAAATTAATACACACTAATATATAAAAAATAGGCAAAGGCAGGCACCTGGGTGGCTCAGTCGGTTAAGCCTCTGCCTTCAGCTCAGGTCATGATCCGGAGTCCTGGGATCGAGTCCCCACATCGGGCTCCTGGCTGAGCAGGGAGCCTGCTTCTCCCTCTGACCCTTCCCCTCTCATGCTTTCTCTCTCTCACTCTCTCTCAAATAAATAAATAAAATATTTTTAAAAAAATAGGCAAAGGCGTCTATAGGGGATTCGCAAAGAAGATAAATAATGTCCACTCTAACATGAAAATGTATTTAACTTCACCCATATACAAAGTACATTTATAAAACTTGTGAAATTTACAACAAAACCAAAATAAAATATCATTAACAGAGAGAGAGTTAGAAAACTAATGCTGGTAAGGGTTTGGTGAGATGAACACTCTTACAGCTCATGAAAATGTAAGTTGATATGAGGTAGTACATAAAACAACAAACTCCTCCTTTTCTTTCTGTAAAGTAATATGACAAATTGCACAAAAAGCCTTAAAAAATAGTCATTCACTATTATAATAATCTCAAACTGGGATAATAATCCCAACTTCTGGGACTTTAGCCTTAAGATATAATTAGAAATGCCATTCTGACTGGTGTGAGGTGGTATCTCATTGAGGTTTTGATTTGGATTTCTCTGATGCCAAGTGATGTTGAGCACTTTTTCATGTGTCTGTTGGCCATTTGGATGTCTTTGGAAAAAATGTCTGTTCATGTCATCTGCCCATTTCTTGATTGGATTATTTGTTCTCTGGGTGTTGAGTTTGAAAAGTTCTTTATAGATTTTGGATACTAGCCCTTTATCTGAGATGTCATTTGCAAATATCTTCTCCCATTCTGTCAGTTGTCTTTTGGTTTTGTTGACTGTTTCTTTTGCTGTGCAAAAGCTTTTTATCTTGATGAAGTCCCAATAGTTCAT
>NW_027685652.1:0-367 GCF_054177405.1 Leptonychotes weddellii | reverse complement strand
GCACCGTCACCCAGGGCGTGGAGACCACCAAGCCCTCCAAACAGAGCAACAACAAGTACGCGGCCAGCAGCTACCTGAGCCTGTCGCCTGCCAAGTGGAAATCATACAGCAGCGTCAGCTGCCTGGTCACGCACGAGGGGAGAACCGTGGAGAAGAAGGTGGTCCCCGCAGAGTGCTCTTAGGTCCCCGACACCCTCCCCCACCCAAGGGGGCCTGGAGCCACAGGACCTCCGGGCGGATCTGCCCTCCCAGCAGGGTCAGCCCAGCCCTTCTCGCTGCACCCGCTCGACTCTCAATAAAATGTCCTTTATTCAATCAGAAATCGTGCTCTCTGCTCATTGCGCTTCAAACACTTTGTGTCCTGAAC
>NW_027685651.1:0-367 GCF_054177405.1 Leptonychotes weddellii | reverse complement strand
TTTTTTTTTTTTTTTTGGCATTATTGGAACTGATGAAACTTGAATGGATCCCGAAAAATACACCAGATTAATGAATCAATGTACATTTCCTCATTTGGTGGTTGAATTTGGTTAAACAGGAGAATATCCTTTAGCATGAAATACACATAAAAATATTCAGGAGTAAGTAACACATTACCAAATGATTCAGGAAAAAAAATGGTTCTGGTATCGTACTTCTAACTTTCTGAAAGTTTATCTTATTTCATGGGGCATCTGGGTGGCATAGTAGGTTAAGCATCCAACTCTTGGTTTTGACTCAGGTTGTGATCTCAGGGTGGTGAGATCGAGCCCTGCTGTCAGCTCAGCACAGAGTCTGCTTGAGATT
>NW_027685650.1:0-367 GCF_054177405.1 Leptonychotes weddellii | reverse complement strand
CAGCTTTGTTGTTGTTCTATTTTGTTTTTTCTTATTTGAAATTTTGGGGAAAATTTTCTGAAGACTTTTAAAGTGCACTAACACTTTGATGCCATTATCAAACTTAGTAATAGTAGTTTTTAAAAAAGTGAATATATAATATTGTAAAATTTAAATATGTTAAATAGTGCATATGTATACCCTTGATATTTCCTTCAAATATTTTGACTATAAAACTGAATTATGTCTTGACGAACCATGAGAGATTATGGACTCTGAGAAACAAACAGCGTTCTAGAGGGGAGGAGGGTGGGGGCATGGGTTAGCCTGGTGATGGGTATTAAAGAGGGCATGTACTGAATGGAGCACTGGGTGTTATACGCAAACA
>NW_027685649.1:0-367 GCF_054177405.1 Leptonychotes weddellii | reverse complement strand
ACAAATAATGCAATATATGTTAAGAAAAAAAAAAAAGAAGAAGATAGCAGGAGGGGAAGAATGAAGGGGGGGAAATCAGAGGGGTAGACGAACCATGAGAGACGATGGACTCTGAAAAACAAACTGAGGGTTCTAGAGGGGAGGGTGGTGGGAGAATGGGTTAGGCTGGTGATGGGTATTGAGGAGGGCACGTTCTGCATGGAGCACTGGGTGTTGTGGACAAACAATGAATCATGGAACACTACATCTAAAACTAATGATGTAATGTATGGGGATTAACATAACAATAAAAAATTAAAAAAAAAAAAAGAAAGAAAGAAAATGATCCAGAAGAAAATGGCGAGGAATGAAGGAGAAGAAAGGAGCA
>NW_027685648.1:0-367 GCF_054177405.1 Leptonychotes weddellii | reverse complement strand
GGGAGAAAATCACCGCACGTCATGGATCTGACGAGGAGCTAACACCCAACACAGACAAAGAACTCCTACAACTCAGGAGCAAAAAATAAACAATGCGACTGAAAAACGGGCAGAAGATCTGCACAGACGTTTTCCAAAGAAGACACACAGAGGGCCAACAGACACATGAAAAGGTGCTCAACGTCACTCATCACTGGGGCAATGCATATCAAACCCACGTGAGCTATCACCTCACACCTGTCAGAATGGCTAGTATCAAGAAGGCAAGAAAGAACAAGTGTTGGCCAGGATGCTGTGAAGAGGGAAACCCTGTGCACTGCTGGTGGGAAGTAAAATGGTGCAGCTGCTGTGGAAAACAGTATGGAGG
>NW_027685647.1:0-367 GCF_054177405.1 Leptonychotes weddellii | reverse complement strand
CCCTTGGATCACATCACACCGGCACCAAGAGGGACACAAGAGGACAAGTGACCTTCCCAGCTCACCAACCCTGACCATTTCAGAGTCCAAGGATGACTTTGAATCTGAATGTTTCTTAGGCCTCAAGTGATCAGGTCACTTGGAGAGTCTGAAAGATGAAGGCGCTGTGGGGTTGGCTGGTGGTGATGTCATAAGCCACACCAGCACGGTCCCCTCCTGAGTGGCTGTCTACCTCTTTGACTAGCTCCCACCCTTTCTTGATTTATGTGTGATATTTTACAATAGCCAAAGCGATGCTCAAAGAAATTGCCTCAGCCTCAGCCTCCTAGCACCACCCCGGGCATGTAACAATGTCCCAGAAATGCAC
>NW_027685646.1:0-367 GCF_054177405.1 Leptonychotes weddellii | reverse complement strand
CACCAGAAGCAAGAAAAAGCAAGGAGATTCTCCCCTACAGGTTTCACAGGGAACATGGCTCAGACAACAGCTTTACTTTAGCTTCTAGCCTCCAGAACTATGAGACAATAAATTTTTGTTGTTTTAAGCCACCCAATTTGTGGTATTTGTTACAGTGACCCTAGGAAACTAACACAGAAGGCATAGGGAAATCTACAAACAAGGCAAAGAAGAAACATAAGGCTGTATCATATAAGCCCAGATTCAAACAAGAATGAAGACAGTTAATAACAATTAGTTCTAAAAAATGGGCAGAAGACTTGAACAGACACTTCTCCAAAGAAGACATACAAATGGCTAACAGACACATGGAAAAATGTTCATCATC
>NW_027685645.1:0-367 GCF_054177405.1 Leptonychotes weddellii | reverse complement strand
ATGGGAACTGAGTATTCACTGAAAGAGATTAAGGTGTGAATGGGACATGAATACACAGAGGCAGAGTGTAGAGCACTTGGCAAAGAAAGGAAGATCAAAAAATCATTAGCCAAGTCTCCTTTTCTCTCCACCAGAGAAGGAAGTGAACAGTCAGTGGAGGATTTTGTTTTTTCTTCATAGGATGAGGATATTTATAAACGCTGAGGACAGATACAGAATTAAAGAAAAAAAGAAAAATACGAGAGAGAAAAGAAATTAGTACTGATTGAAAGAACAGCATGGGGTTCTGGCATAGAATGGGATAGAATGCCAGCCTCTGTACCAGCCACTGGGGAATCAAAGAAAAATAAGAAAGTGTCCACGGCTT
>NW_027685644.1:0-367 GCF_054177405.1 Leptonychotes weddellii | reverse complement strand
ATCCAGGCAGCCTGCTAAATTTAAACAAACACAAAACCTGAGACTCAAACACTGAGTCAAAGTCATGCTAGTATCACTGTTATTGTTCACACTCAGTTTCCTTCATTATTATTATCATTATTTTCATTCTACAAAATTAGAAAAGCATAAATCACCATAGTTCATCTCTTTTTTTTTTTTTAAGATTTTATTTATTTGCGAGAGAGAGAATGAGAGACAAAGAACATGAGAGGGAGGAGGGTCAGAGGGAGAAGCAGACTCCCCGCTGAGCAGGGAGCCCAATGTGGGACTCGATCCCGGGACTCCAGGATCATGACCTGAGCCGAAGGCAGTCGCCCAACCGACTGAGCCACCCAGGTGCCCCTCT
>NW_027685643.1:0-367 GCF_054177405.1 Leptonychotes weddellii | reverse complement strand
CCCAAGAAAACAGGTGCATCTTGCTTGGGTTCTGGTCAATAATTTGGACTCTATGCATTCCCTCAAACACCCATCAACAGAATGACTAGGAGGAGGAGCCCCCAAAATAGAAAAGACTCAGAGATTATGACTTATGCTGCAGATTTACAAATGGATGCAGATATAACCAAGATGTCGGAGATGGAATTCAGGCTAGCAAGTGTGAAGGCAATGGCTAGAATGGAGAAATCAATTAACGGCAACATAGAGTTTCTAAGGGCAGAAATGAAAGGTGAATTGGCAGAACTTAAAAATGCTATCAATGAGATCCAATCCAATCTAGATAATCTAACAACTAGGGTAACTGAGGCAGAAGAGAGAATAAGCG
>NW_027685642.1:0-7171 GCF_054177405.1 Leptonychotes weddellii | reverse complement strand
TCTCCTTCTTCTCCTCCTCCTTCTCCTCCTCCTTCTCCTTCTCCTCCTTCTCCTTCTCCTCCTTCTCCTCCTCTCCTCCTCCTTCTCCTCCTTCTCCTCCTCCTCCTCCTCCTCCTTCTCCTCCTCCTTCTCCTCCTCCTCCTTCTCCTCCTCCTCCTTCTTCTCCTCCTTCTCCTTCTCCTCCACCTCTTCCTCCTTCTCCTCCTCCTCCTTCTCCTTTTCCTTCTTTACATAAACAGGAAGACAAGTGATTGACCAAGGTTATCAAGCAGCACTTATGTGTATGAGATCGGGGCTGGGGTTTCAAGTGTGCTGGCTTTTCTGATTCACCTGTGCTTGAATTAGTTGGGGGGGCATCTCCAGCAGCCATGTTTGGGTGAAGTTTAGAGTGAGTAGGAGGTAGCTACTACAGAGTAGTCTAATCCTTTTAGAGTTCTATTCATTTTTCAGCTTAATTCAACTCAATAAACAACCACTGAATTCTTCTTGTAAATCAAGGGTGATATGGATCACAGACAGATTCTACCCAGCTTCTGCGTTCACCATGTCCTCACGTGAGTGAGAACTTCTTAAAAGTAGAACTGTGGTTCCCTAGCAATAAAATTCCTTGTTAAAGGATATGAACCTTGAAAGGGTTTGACCCTGAAGAGCTGAGTTGTTATACACGATTGTAATAAATCTCAATGCAGAAAGGTGTTTTCAGGGGCGCCTGGGTGGCTCAGTCGTTAAGCGTCTGCCTTCGGCTCAGGTCATGGTTCCAGGGTCCTGGGATCGAGCCCCACATCGGGCTCCCTGCTCGGCGGGAAGCTGCTTCTCCCTCTCCCACTCCCCCTGCTTGTGTTCCTGTTCTCACTGTGTCTCTCTCTGTCAAATAAATAAATAAATAAAATCTTTTTAAAAAATGGGCAGATATGAATAGACATTTCACCAAAGACATAAGAAAGGCAAATAAGTACATGAAGAAATGTTTAACCTCATTGGTCTTTAGGAAAATGCAAAATAAAACCACAATGAGATATTGTTACATAACCATTTGAATGATTATAATGAAAATGTAAAATAAGTGTTAAAATGGAGAGAAACTGGAATCTTCATATCATCAAAAATTTAAACATAGAGTTACCATATTGCCTAGAAATTCCCCTTCTAGGGATATATACTCAAGATAATTGAAAGCATATGTCCACACAAAAACTTGTACACCAAAGTTTATAAGAGCATTGTTCATAATAACCAAAAGGTAGAAACAATTCAAATGTCCATCAACTGATGAATGAATAAACAAAATGTGGCATATGCATATACTGGAATATTAGTTAATGGTAAAAGGAATGAAGAACTGATACATGTTACAAGGATAAACCTCAGAAACTTTATGCTAAGTGAAGGAAGCCAGATGTGAAAGAAACACATATTGTACAATTTCATTTCTATGAAGTTTCCCCCAAAAGGTGAATTTTTTTTAAATTTTTATTTATTTATTTGAGAGAGAGAGAGAGCACAAGCAGGGGGAGCGGCAGGCAGAGGGAGAAGCAGGCTCCCCGCCGAGCAAGGAGCCCAACGTGGGGCTCGATCCCAGGACCCCGAGATCATGACCCGAGCCGAAGGCAGCCACTTAACAGACTGAGCCACCCAGGCGCCCCAAAAGGTGAATGTTTTGAGACAGAAAGTAGGTTGATGCTTTCCTTGATGTGGGGAGAGAAATGGAAAGTAACTGTAAATCTCCGTGAGGGACCTTTCGCAGGTGATAGAAATGTTCTAAAATTGGACTGTGGTTGATGTTTGCAAAATACTATAAATTTACTAAAAGTCATTGACCTGTACACTTAAAATAGGTGAATTTTGTTAGGTAAATTATACCTCAAGAAAGCTGGTTAAATGATAACTATACGCTGCATATAAGATACACACCTACAACAAAGTAATTCAGAAAGACTAAAAATCAAGGAATAGACAAAATTTCACCAGGCAAATGGAAACCAAAAGAGAGAAAGTGTAGTGATTCTGATAACAAAGTAGAAGTCAATCCCAAAAGTATTAAACTGACAACAAAGGACAGTTTTAATGCAAAAGTTACAGTCCACAATAAACAGATAACACTTACTAATATTTAAACACCAAAGAACACAATGACCATCTTTTTGAAGCAAAAACCGCAGAGGATGGAAGAAGACACAGACAGATAAAATACTTTAATACACCATTTTTAGTACAATATAAATCAAGTGGACAAAAACATGTATGGAGATAGAATATGCATATTGATTAGGAAACAATAATTAATAGGATAGAGATTTTGAATATATGTTGAGGTCTACACTGTGATAATAGGGAATACACACACTCTTCCCAAGTGTTCATGGCACATTGGCAAACATTGGTCATTTATTAGTTTACAAAGAAAACATCAGTAAGTTCCATAAAATATAAATATCACAAACAACATGCTCTGATTAAAATGTAATCACAAATAAGGTGTACCAACAACAACAAAAACAGAAAGGCCTTTCCTCCTCAAAATTTAGGAATCTCCTATTGAACAACTTCTGCATGACATGGCAATTACAAACTGATATTACAGATTTAAAAAAAATAATGACAATAAAAGTACCTCTTATTAGGGACGCCTGGGTGGCTCAGTCATTAAGCGTCTGCCTTTGGCTCAGTCGTTAAGCGTCTCCCTTCGGCTCAGGTCATGATCTCAGGGTCCTGGGATCGAGCCCTGCATCGGGCTCCATACTCAGCAGGGAGTCTGCTTCTCCCTCTCCCTCTGTCCCTCCCCCCTCCCTGGCTGGTGCTCTTTCTGTCAAATAAATAAATAAAATCTTTAAAAAAAAATAGACTGCAAATGGATGAGAGAGCTAAATGTAAACAATGAAACCATGCAAGCACCAGAAGAACACTTAGGGAAATTCCTCTTTAACTTTGGTTAGAGAAAGGCTTTCTAGCTATGACTCAAATTCTTTTTTTTTTTAAAGATTTTATTTATTTGACAGAGAGAGACACGGTGAGGGAGGGAACACAAGCAGGGGGAGTGGGAGAGGGAGAAGCAGTCTTCCCGCCGAGCAGGGAGCCCGACGTGGGACTTGATCCCAGGACCCTGGGATCATGACCTGAGCCGAAGGCAGACGCTTAAGAACTGAGCCACCCAGGTGCCCTCTGGCTCAAATTCTAAAAGCAATAAAAGAAATCTAATAAATTTGATTAACTCTTAAAAATTTGCATGGCAATGTCCACCGACAGATGAATGGATAAAGATGTGGTATATATATATTGGAATATCGGTGGTATATACAATGGACTATTACTCAGCCATCAAAACGAATGAAATCTTGCCATTTGCAGTGACATGGCTGGAACTAGAGGATATTATGCTAAGCAAAATAATCAGAGAAAGACAACATATGATTTCACTCATATGTGGAATTTAAGAAACAAAACAGATGAACATAGGGGAAGGGAAAGAAAAATAAAGTAAGATAAAAACAGAGAGGGAGGAAAACCGTAAGAGATCTGAACTCTAGGAAACTGAGAGTTGCTGGAGGGGATGTGGGTGAGGGGATGGGGTAACTGGGTGATGAGTATTAAGGAGGGCACGTGATGGAATGAGCACTGGGTGTTATATGCAACTAATGTTATCACTAAATTCTACCCCTGAAACGAATAGTACACTATATGTTAAGTAAAATGAATTTAAATAAAGAATAAAAAAAGTACATGGCAAATGCACCATAAACAAAATCAAAAGACAACTGCCAAGTGGGTAGAAGATATTTGCAACATATACCATAGGCAAAGGAATCACAAATCTAACTAAAAATGAAGAACTCTCTGAAACAAATAATGCAATATATGTTAAGAAAAAAAAAAGAAGAAGAAGATAGCAGGAGGGGAAGAATGAAGGGGGGGAAATCGGAGGGGGAGATGAACCATGAGAGACGATGGACTCTGAAAAACAAACTGAGGGTTCTAGAGGGGAAGGGGGTGGGAGGATGGGTTAGCCTGGTGATGGGTATTAGGGAGGGCACGTTCTGCATGGAGCACTGGGTGTTATGCACAAACAATGAATCATGGAACACTACATCAAAAACTAATGATGTAATGTATGGTGATTAACATAACAATAAGAAATTTAAAAAATAAAAATGAAGAACTCATAGAAACTGAGGGACATAGAGACAGGACCAAGGAAGAGCAAGGCAGTTCAATTCAGCTAATATATGGAGTGGGTCGAGGAAGGGTACTGTCAAGCTAAGATTAGGAGGAGGACTGGAGGAACAATGTATTTGGATCTGCAACTTAGAGAGTGGATTAGAAGGCTGGGATATGGGTACAGAAGCTCTTAAAGTAATTCATCTAAGAGATGATGGTGGTTCAAACTAAGGATTAAGAACGAAAGATGAATTAAATTGTTATTGAAGAGGAGAATGTACTGGATTGGTCAACTAAATGGACATAGGTGAGGTAGGAGTCTTGGATGAAACCTGGGATTTCAATATAAACAATGAGCTAGATCGTAGTATCAGAGAGAGTGTAGAGAATGCAAACATTTATTTATTTTTGTTTTAAATATAGTTGACACACAACATCACATTAGGCAGGTGTGCAACAGAGAATCCAAACATTTAAATTCTGCCTCAGGATTCTGTCATGTAAATTGTTGCGTGCCGTGTTTGGCATATAGAAATTATGAAATAAGTTTAGCTATTGTTATCTTAGGCTAACCTGGTTTGATTAATCCTAACAGAATTCACTATGAAGTATTATTCAAAATTGGTATTTGGTATTTTTGAAGCAGATATGAGTTCAACTTGTCCAACTTTCCAGCTTTCTGACTCTAGACCAGTTTCTTAACCTTTCTTGGCCTCAATCTCTTCTCGAAAATAAGAGTAAATAATATTAAACTGGCAGTGGTTTTATGAGAATTAGAGATAAGAGAAGTAAAGTGCCTTGAGTGGTACCTATCACATAGTAGGGGCTTAGTAAATGGTAGCTTAAACAAAAGGCCACATTGTTCATTTCAGGCCTTTAGATTAGGTCGGGGATTCTCCCTTGTTTATCTTAGTAATTCCCGTAGACTACCTGCCTAGAAGAGAGTCTTACACATAATAGATACTCAATAAATACGTATCAAATCTATGATAAATTTTTTTGCTTGATCTTTCACTGTTTTTTCCTGCTAATCTGCCCAAGACTATTCACCCTCATTTGAAAAGTATTCTTCCTAAGGTTATAGCTCCTTCTGGCTTAAATTCCACCCCCCTCTTTTTTTTAACTCAAAAATAATGACTCATGCTTCATAATTCTACACTTTCTTAGAAAACTTCTAACTCCCCCTATCCCCACTCCCAACCCCACATGGGAGTTTCATTCAATAGCAGAAATTCAGTCCTTGTCTGGCTTGACTATAATGAAAATTACTCAGTTTATTGAACCTTTTCTGGAACTTCTGCAGTTGATTAATGAGATGCTCAAACAACTTGAATTTAATCACAGTGAATCATAGCCACTGAAAAAGGCATTTAATTTGACCTGAAATATTTGCACAAGAAAAAATATCAAAGCTCAGGCATGACTTGTGATTAGCAAATCTATAAAAATAAAGAGGGCGCCTGGGTGGCTCAGTCGTTAAGCGTCTGCCTTCAGCTCAGGTCATGATCCCAGGGTCCTGGGATTGAGCCCCACATTAGGCTTCCTGTTCCGCGGGAAGCCTGCTTCTCCCTCTCCCACTCCCCCTGCTTGTGTTCCCTCTCTCACTGCCTCTCTCTGTCAAGTAAATAAATAAAATCTTAAAAATAAATAAATAAATAAAGAGCCATTTGAAGTTTTATGAAATTAAGGGACAAAGGGCCAAAAACCCAATAGAAAAGTGAGGAAACTATATAAACAGATAACAGTTCACCAAATGCCCCTTAAACATGTGAAAAATATTCAAACTCAGTCCATATTAGAGAGCTGTTGATAAAAGTATGCTGAGATACCATTTGTTACCTAACAGACAGGCAAAACGGTAAGAATTATGACAACAGAATCTGTTGATAAGTCTGTGGGGAAACACATGCTCATACATTGCTGCTGAGAATGCAAACCAGTACAGCATTTCCAGAGGGCAATTGGTAATACCTAACAGAACTTTTCAACCCAGAAATTTCGATAGTAAGAATCTATTCTTGAAGATGAACTTCCAACAATCCAAAAATACATATGCACAAGAATGTTCCTGCAGCATAGTTTGTAATTGCAAAGTATTGGAAACAACCTAAATGTCCACACATAGGAGAGTGCTTGAATAAATAATGCTGTAAAAAAGGATGAAGAAGCTCTCTATGAACTGATGTGGAGTGATTTCTATGACATACTACCCAAGTGAAAAAATAATCAAAGTGCAAGAGGGCACTTTCAGAAAGGCAGTATAAGGGCTTCCAAAAATGTGCTTCTCCATAAAAGCAAGAACACCACAAAAACGGTCAAAATCAACTTTTTCAGAACTCAGGAAGTTAACCTAAATCTTACAACAATCCAAGGAGAGTTTATTCCAGAAAAATGACTGAATCTTAGTGAGAACAGTGAGGTTTGATGATGCTTTAACGTTCCCTAATTCCATTCCTCTCCCTTAGCTCCACTGTAGCTTTGAAAATCAGTAACTTCACAACTATAGTACTTCTGAAAAACAGAAGCCTAGCAGCCATAGGAGAGGACATAACAGCTTTGGAGTTACCCTGAACTCTTTGTGTGGGTTTTAGTAGGTGTGTCTTTCAAGGAATTGGTCCATTTCATCTAGTTATCAAATATGTGGGCATAGAGATGTTCATACTATTACTTTATTATCCTGTTTGTGACCACAGGATCAGTAGTGATGACATTAGCAATTTGTATCCTATTTCTTAGCTTGGCTAGAGGTTTATCAATTTTATTGATCCTTTCAAAGAACCAGCTTTTAGTTTCATTGATTTTATATATCAATTTCCAGTTTTCAATGTCATTGATTTCTCCTCTGATCTTTACTGTTTCTTTTCTTCTGTTTCGACACATAGATCAATGGAAGAGAAGAGAGAGCCCAGAAATGGACCCTCAACTCTATGGTCAACTCATCTTTGACAAAGCAGGAAAGAATGTCCAATGGAAAAAAGACAGTCTCTTCAACAAATGGTGTTGGGAAAATTGGATAGCC
>NW_027685641.1:0-367 GCF_054177405.1 Leptonychotes weddellii | reverse complement strand
ATGACCTGAGCCCAAGGCAGTCACTTAACTGACTGAACCACCCAGGTGCCCCATAAATTAAAAAAAAAAAAAAAAAGAGGGACATAACATTACATAATTATCCTGTTTTGAACCCAAAGCACACTGCTTTTGCAGGAAAACCTGAAGCCAATTCAGAAAAGTTCTAGGAAGATCTGGAGGAAAGGAAGACACTCCCCTTCAGAAAACATAAAATGGCCCTGGGGAATTAATTTCAAACTGGTCAGCAGGCCACGCCTGTCACAGAAGCCAGGGAGGAGCAGATAGCCATGTCAGGAGGGACAGATAGCCATGTCAGAGGCGGTCAGGGCGGTGAACAGCCTTTGGCTTCCAGCCAGAGCCAGGCTGA
>NW_027685640.1:0-367 GCF_054177405.1 Leptonychotes weddellii | reverse complement strand
TTGAGGCTTATTAATTTAAGTTGGATCACACTCAGTAAAAATGTAGCTGTTTCTACACTGTAAATAAACTCTGAAAATACACATGAATAAGCAAACAGCCCTTGGGATGTGTGTGACATTATGTGTGTGAACAGATTTTTAAATAACTTATTTTTTTAAACAAATTTAAATTTCTTCAACATTGTTTTCTCCTTTCCTCCCCACCTCTCAATATCCAAATACTCGGTGGTTTTGTATAAAAACAATGTACCCTCCTTCCAAGTGGCTAAGGATAAAAAGGCTGCACTGGATCATGGTAGATGGGATTTATTCCCCAAGCCGTTTGGAGCTGTGAGAAACTGAGGGATTTGACAGGGAGTGATACTTT
>NW_027685639.1:0-367 GCF_054177405.1 Leptonychotes weddellii | reverse complement strand
GTGTTTGACCCTACACCCCCAATCTTCTCCCCAGATGAGCTGGAATCCCAGTCACAGGGAGGACAGGACTAAAGGAAGGGAGGCTGTGCTGCTCACCCCATTCTGTGAGTTAGTGTGTGCGCACGTGCAGGTAAAATGCCCGCAGTTATCCTGTGTTTGAACCAACTGTATTTTCACTCTACTTCTGAGGGATGAATCACATTCAGGGGTCATTTGAGGGAAGTAAAGCTTTTTGGGTTTTGGCTGCATGTAGAACAAGAGAGCAACATTTTCTCCTACAGACAGAATTACATGATCACACCTACAAAAATGTTTACTATCCTAATCCAGATTACATTCTCATCTTCCAGAATGTTCTCAAAATGTT
>NW_027685638.1:0-367 GCF_054177405.1 Leptonychotes weddellii | reverse complement strand
GGCTGGGTGGGTGGTGTCTCTTCTGTCTGGACTTGGTTTAAATGAACTGCTACGTTCTGAGGGATAATTTTTCAAAAAAATCTGACAGTTGAAGATGAAGGTCAGCTCCCAGCAGCTATCTCTGCTGAGTGAGATAACATCAGAACATGCCAGAAGTGCTGAGGGAAAGTGTGAGAACCAGCTTACAACAGAGGTCAAAAGTGAAATGTCCCTACAATGGCAGGGATATCTGGCCAGACAGAGACTAGGGTTGAGTACCTACTATGTGCCGACACCATAAACTGATTGAATCCTGTTAGCAATCCTAATGTGATTCTTTGACAGATAAATGATCGGAGGATCAGAGAAAGCAAATAACTGGCCTCAG
>NW_027685637.1:0-367 GCF_054177405.1 Leptonychotes weddellii | reverse complement strand
AGGTGCAGGTGTAGGGAGGTGGGCAGGTGTGGTGGCAGGCAGCAGAGTGGGACCCCACGCATGGTCTAGGTTAGGAGGGCATCCTCTTAGGATGAGGGATGTGACAGTGACTGGGTCATAGGTTTGAGCCATGGTGGAAGTGGTCACCGAGGGGGCAAGTGGGATTAATTGAAGGCATCGTGATGGAGACAGGCCTATGAGAAAATGCTGAAAATAAGGGGAAATTAGGATCTTAGAGCAGCAATTACAGAAGGGGGAGAGGAAAGGTGGGGGATACAGGGCAGGATGGTAGACATCCAGGTAGGTTTCATTAAGTGGTGAAAGTCAGGAGAATAATTTTCAAATACAGTGAGTGCTACTGTGTCAA
>NW_027685636.1:0-367 GCF_054177405.1 Leptonychotes weddellii | reverse complement strand
ACTTTAGCCATTCTGATTGGTGTGAGGTGGTATCTCATTGAGGTTTTCATTTGGATTTCCCTGTTGCCGAGTGATGTTGAGCACATTTTCATGCGTCTGTTGGCCATTTGGATGTCTTCTTCAGAAAAATGTCTGTTCATGTCTTCTGCCCATTTCTTGATTGGATTATTTGTTCTTTGGGTGTTCAGTTTGATAAGTTCTTTATAGATCTTGGATACTAGCCCTTTATCTGATATGCCATTTGCAAATATCTTCTCCCATTCTGTCGGTTGTCTTTTGGTTTTGTTGACTGTTTCTTTTGCTGTGCAGAAGCTTTTTATCTTGATGAAGTCCCAATAGTTCATTTTATTGATCATTTCAAAGAACC
>NW_027685635.1:0-367 GCF_054177405.1 Leptonychotes weddellii | reverse complement strand
GTGTATAATTCCCATGCAATAACCTCCTTATCTTAACTTAGAACTGAGTTGTGGCTTCGCATCCAAGCCTGGCTCCTGAGGCCTCTTCTCCCAGGAAGCTGGGCTAGTGGAGAAGTCTTTTGGCAACAAGAACTGCAGTGACCCCACAGCACCCTCAGAACAGGCGGCACTGTCGGGCGCCTGGGTGGCTCAGTTGGTTAAGCGACTGCCTTCGGCTCAGGTCATGATCCTGGAGTCCCAGGATCGAGTCCCGCATCGGGCTCCCTGCTCGGCAGGGAGTCTGCTTCTCCCTCTGACCCTCCCCCCTCTCATGCTCTCTCTATCTCATTCTCTCTCAAATGAATAAATAAAATCTTTAAAAAAAAAA
>NW_027685634.1:0-367 GCF_054177405.1 Leptonychotes weddellii | reverse complement strand
TGCATTCCCACCAACAGTGTAAGAGGGTTCCCCTTTCTCCACAACCTCTCCAACATTTGTTGTTTCTTTCCCTGTCCATTTTTGCCATTCTAACTGGTGTAAGGTGGTATCTCAGTGTGGTTTTGATTTGGATTTCCCTGATGGCTAATGATGATGAACATTTTTTCATGTGTCTGTTAGCCATTTGTATGTCTTCTTCAGAGAAGTGTCTTTTCATATCTTCTGCCCACTTTTTGACTTGGTTATTTGTTTTTTGGGTGTTGAGTTTGAAAAGTTCTTTATAGATCTTGGATACCAGCCCTTTATCTGTAGTGTCATTTGCAAATATCTTCTCTCATTCTGTGGGTTGCCTCTTTGTTTTTTTGTT
>NW_027685633.1:0-367 GCF_054177405.1 Leptonychotes weddellii | reverse complement strand
TGTTTATAGCAGCAATGCCCACAATAGCCAAACTATGGAAAGAGCCAAGATTTCCATCAACAGATGAATGGATAAAGAAGATGTGGTCCATATATACAATGGAATTTTATGCAGCCATAAAAAAAAACAAAAAACAAAAAACGAAATCTTGCCATTTGCAACGACGTGGGTGGAACTAGAGGGTATTAGGCTAAGCGAAATAAGTCAATCAGAGAAAGACAAGTATCATATGATCTCACTGATACAAACAATTCTTAATCTCAGGAAACAAACTGAGGGGGGCTGGAGTGGTGGGGGGTTGGAGGGATGGGGTTGGCTGGGTGATCGACACTAGGGAGGGTATGTGCTATGGTGAGTGCTGTGAATT
>NW_027685632.1:0-367 GCF_054177405.1 Leptonychotes weddellii | reverse complement strand
TTGTGCAAGACTGTTGAATCACAGATCTGTACCTCTGAAACAAATAATACATTATTTGTCAAAAACGAAGAAGAAGAAGGAGAAGGAGAAGGAGAAAGAGAAGGAGAAGGAGAAGAAGAAGAAGGAGGAGGAGGAGGAGGAGGAGGTAGCAGGAGGGGAAGAATGAAGGGGGGGAAATTGGAGGGGGAGATGACCATGAGAGACGATGGACTCTGAAAAACAAACTGAGGGTTCTAGAGGGGAGGCGGGTGGGGGGATGGGTTAGCCTGGTGATGGGTATTAAAGAGGGCACGTTCTGCATGGAGCACTGGGTGTTATATGCAAACAATGAATCATGGAACACTACATCAAAAACTAATGATGTAAT
>NW_027685631.1:0-7171 GCF_054177405.1 Leptonychotes weddellii | reverse complement strand
AAAAGCATGCCAGTCAGAAAGGAAGAAATAAAACTGTTCCTATTCACAGGTGACACAATGGTTGACATAGAAAATGCCAAGAAACCTAAAAGACAAATGAACAAATGGATTTCCACAACTAATAAGTGATATTTGAAGATCTCAGGACACAAGATGAACACACAAAAATCCAACTGTATTTCTACTATTCATGAACATGAGTTAGGTGTGGGTTTTCTATTTTCAGGGAGAGGTTACAAAGAATTATTGTTAATTTTTCTTAAATGTTTGGTAGAACTCTCCCATGAAGTCATTTTGGCCTGAAGATTTCTTTTGGGGGAAGTTCTTTTTTTTTTTTTTAATTTTTAAAGATTTTATTTATTTATTTGAGAGAGAGAGAATGAGAGAGAGAAAGCACATGAGAGGGGGGAGGGTCAGAGGGAGAAGCAGGCTCCCTGCCGAGCAGGGAGCCCGATGCGGGACTCGATCCCGGGACTCCAGGATCATGACCTGAGCCGAAGGCAGTCGCTCAACCAACTGAGCCACCCAGGCGCCCCTTTTGGGGGAAGTTTTTAATCACAAATTCAATTTATTTGATAGTTATGAGGCTAATCCAATTATCTATTTATATTGTGTGAGTTGTTGTAGTTTGTGCTTTTCTAGGAATTGGTCCATTTCATCTAAGTTGTCAAACTTCTGAGTTTAAAGTTGTTCATAGTATTCCCTTTTCATTCATTTGATGAGTTCAGGGTTTGTAATGGTATCCCATATTTCATTCCTGATATGGGGTGGTGTGTGTCTTCTCTCTTTTTATCATCGGTCTTGCTAGAGGTTAGCCAATTTTATTGATCTTTTCAAAGCACCAGCTTTTTGTTCCATTTGGCTTTCTATTTTGAATTTTACTGCTTTCTGCTTACTTTATTATTTCACTAATTCTGCTTGCTTTTGGGTTTACTTTTTTCTTCTTTTTCTAATTTTTTATAGTGAAAGTTTAGATTGCTGATTTTACATTTTTTCTCTTTTCTAATGTAAGCATTTAGTGCCATTAAGTTCCTTCTTATCGCTGCTTTAGCTGCATTACAGGGATATGTTGTATTTTCATTTTCATTCAGTTCAATGTGTTATACATACATAACCTATCACCGTATACTGTTGTGAACCTTTTACCACTTTAAGTGAAGTGTAGGAAATCTGCCTCCTTTTACGTCCCTCTATACTCCTCCATATAACTTTCTTAAAAATTTCCTCTACCTCCATAGAGAGCCACATTAAACATTGTTCTAATTTTTGCTTTAACTAACTTAGAAAATTCAAGAGGAAAGGTAATTATATATACAAATATTTTTACTCTTTCCACCATTCTTTCTTCTTTCCTGATATTCCAACATCTATTCTTTTAGCTTTCCTTTTACATTTTAAGGGTTTCCCTTAGCCATTCTTTTAGTGTAGGCCTGTTAGTAGCAAATTCCATAGTTTTCCTTCATTGGATAATGTTTTGTTTTATCCTTCATTCCTGCAGGTTATTTTTGTGAGATAAAGAACTCTGGGTTGACAGTTCTTTTCTTTTAGCTCTTGAAAGCACTGTGCTACTTCCTTCTGGCTTCCATGGTTTCTAATGTGAAATCTACTGTCATTTGAGTTTTTTTCCTTCATAAGTAATGTGTTCTCTCTTGATGCTTTCAAGATTTTTTTTCTTTGTCTTTGGTTTTTAGAAGTTTGATTTGGTGTGTCTTCGTGTGGATTTCTTTGGGTTTATCCTGTTTGGGATTTGTTCAGCTTATTGAATCTGTAAGTTTAGGTCTTTTGCTGAATTTGGGGGATTTGTGCCATTATTTCTTTAAGTAGATTTTCAGCCCTATCTGTATTCTCCTCTCCTTCCGTGACATGGATTCCAATGACACGAATGTTAGATCTTTTGTTATAGACCCATAGGTTCCTAAGCCTCTCATTTTTTTCAGTGTATTTTCTCTCTATTGTTCAGATTGAGTAATTTTTGTTGCTCTGCCTTCAAGTTGGACTATTTCCCCTGTCTCCTCTATTGTTTTAAAGCTCATCCATTGAATTTTTCTTTCAGTCATTGTATTTTTCCACTCAAAAAAATTCCATTTGGTTCTTCTTTATATCTTCTTTTTCTTTCCTAAGACCCTTTTTTGTTATTTGTTTCAAGTGTTTGTCATTCCTTTCTGAATGCTTTTTATAATGACTGCTTTAAAATCATTGTCAGATAATTTAATATCTGTGTCAACTTAGTTTGGGCATCCATTGCTTTTCTTTTCTCATTTAAGTTGAGATTTTCCTGGTTCTTGGCATGACAGGATATTTTTTATTGAAACCTGGATATTTTGTGGATTATTCGATGAGACTCTGGATCTTATTTAAATCTTCTGTTTTAGTAGGAGTCCTCTAACTCTGCACTAGCAGAAGAAGAAAGATACTCCCAGGTTGGGGTGAAAGCCCAGGCTCCCCACTCTGCCTCCTTTGATTTCCCAGGGTGGGGAGGAGTGCCTCATTACAGCTAAGTAGATAATAGGATTTCAGGATCCCCACTAGACATCCGCTGACAGTGGGAGCAGGGAAGGCTTCATCACCACCAGGCAGGGATAAAAGTCTGAGCTCCCCACTCAGTCTTTTCTGATACCACCCCAGTCAAGGAACAGGGGAAAGGATTGGGGCATCTTGTTACAGCCTGGTAAGGATGGAAGTCTAGGCTCACCAACTAAGCCTTTGTTGTCATGGGTACGGGTGGAGACAGTTTTTTTCTGTAGTGTAAGGTTGGAGTAGAGTGACCACTGTCTAAAATTTTCTGTCTTGCTATACTGCTCCTTTTCTGGTCCTTTGGTCAAAAGAGTACAAGTTTTTGTTGGAACTGTATCTTTTAATTTTTTGTCTGTTTTTGGCTATGCTCTTTGGTGTTTCTGTTTGCTGGCTTCTCCAGCACCCAGGAAACTCACCACCATATTGTTCCTTGGGTGTCAAGTTCCTTAACTGGTCTGCCTTCTTCTCTCCACCTTTCATAGTCTTCTCATGTTTGTTTTATATATAACATCCAGAATTTTTAGCTGTATGTAGCAGGAAGAATCAAGAGAAATGTGTCTATTCCTGTCATCTAGAACCAGAAGTCCTCCTTTGTTACCTTTTTCTCCCATTTAAGAAGGACCATAAGGAGAACCACAAATATGCTCTGATTTCGCTTTTACAAAAGGAAGGAGGAAAAGAGGAAATAATTTACAATACTCAACTCTTCAACTGTAATTAGTGAGTGACAAATTGCTCATAACACCCAGAGTGTCTTGACAATGAGATTGAGAAGATCTGGACTCTAGTTCTCAGAAAGGAAGATGTTGAGACAGTGAATTCATTTTAATACCTGCAGAGATCAACCCCCTCTCATCCTTTAAAGTTGCTTCCAGCCTTTCCCCTTACCCATGCCTACCCCATTTCTGGTTCGGGACAGTTTTAGGGGTGTGCCCACAGAACCTTGGGCCCTGGCCTCCTCTGTCCTGTGAGTATGGGCAAAGGGAACAGGTAAAAAGTCCAGGTCTAATGCATCCTTCCTGGCCTTGTCCCTGGGGCTACCGTGTATAGACTCTCACCTCCAGAGGCTTTGGCCCTTAGGATCATCCCTCTTCTTCATTTACAGGCTGTCTTTTTATTCTCAGCTCCTTCTCTGCAGGACACCCCCCCCACACACACACATACTACCCACTCCCTAATGGCTCAGGGAAGCACATTCCATACTCCTTCTTGGGGCTGAAGCCAATGAAGTGGTGGCAGCTGTTCAAGAATGCAGGTTGTGTGTGTGTGTGTGTGTGTGTGTGTGTGTGTGTTTAGGGGGAGGGCTTGCCTGCCTGGTTGGCCTGGAGCTGGGGGTGGGGATCCCCCAAAGGGCCACAGTTTTGAGGGCTGTTGAAAGAGCTGGGAGTTGAGGCCAATGAGTGGGCAACAGCATGTGTCATCTCTACCCCTAGAGGCTTCAGTCTGGGGTGGGAGCACAGATACTTATTCCCTGTCTACTTCAGTCCTGGAATTACTGACATCACTGCAGTCCTTCCTTTGGGGATGTTTGGCAAATGTCTTGTGGGGCCAAACCTACCATAGAGCCTTGGTTGACTAGGCTCATTGGGACCAGACTTTTGCCTGCACTGTAGCCTCAGTTCTTCCACTAGCAAAATGGGAGCAATATTTTAGGAGCCTTTAAGTTCTGGTTTCAGGGGCTTCTTTGGAAGTTCTGTCAATTCTATCCTGGCATATTCCCAAATCCCAAATGACCTGATGACCCCTTTAACTGGGTACATAACCATTATTGTGACTGTACTGACAAACTAGCCATTGTTGGTTTTTTAAATACGGATTTGAATCTGCCATAGAAAATATACTTAAAAAAAACACAAAAACCCAAACACCCCACCACACATTTTCGCATGCTTTGATTTTTGGACTTGCCCACGGACCACTTAAAGGCCCCACAGACCACCACTATTCCCTGGACCACCCCAGAGAACTGCTGTCCCAAAGGAGGTCTGTGAATGAGCCTTGGAGACTGAAGTGGGGCCTGGGGAGATGGCTTGGGGAGGGAGTTGACCTGGGACAAGGAAGTGAGTCAGGGTGGCAAGCAGCAGAACTCTGGTGGGGGAGAGGCATCAGCCCTCAGGCCTGCCCAGATATGTCAAATGGGAAGTGGGCTGGGTAGCTGTGAATGGAAGTCAGACTCTGGGTGGAAGAAGGCACCAGGCTAACTTGCTCAAGGGGTGGATCGCAAAGGGAGGAAACCTCAGATGGAAAGCTTAGCCCTCCTGCCAGCTGTGTATGGGACAAACAGATACACAAAAATCAGAGTTGTAGAGGGAGCCTAGAAAAGCTCTGAGCTCAGGAATTCCCCACTCTTGCAGGAAAGCCCAACACCCTCAGAGGGGTACTATTCATTCAACAATAATTCACCCATCTACTATGGGTTTGGCCCTGTACTAGATGTCAGGGGTACAGCTGTGAGCTAAATAGGGCCCACTCTCAAGGGACTTCCAATCAGTGGGGAAGACAGGTAAACAATTACAATACAGTTTAGTCAGAGAGATGTGGGAGCTCAGTGGGGAAGACTCAACCCAGATGTGTGGTCAAAGAAGCTTCCTGGAGGAGATTATCTAAACTGGAAACTGAAAGGTAAGATAGCATCATCCAGGGGAAGACGGGAGCAGAAAGGCAGTGGTCTCAGCAGAGGGATCAGCATGTGTAAGTCCTGTAGGTCACGGCAAGCATGACTAATCTTTGGTCTTATTGGCTCATCCCCTAGGCTGGTTTTGGCAGGGTTTGTCATGCCCTGGCTTTTGGGTTACCTTGTGCCAAGGATGCCAGTGACCCTACACATTCTTTTTTTTTTTTTTTAAGATTTTATTTATTTATTTGAGACAGAGAGAATGAGAAAGACAGAGAGCACATGAGAGGGGGGAGGGTCAGAGGGAGAAGCAGGCTCCCCGCCGAGCAGGGAGCCCGATGCGGGACTCGATCCCGGGACTCCAGGATCATGACCTGAGCCGAAGGCAGTCGCTTAACCGACTGAGCCACCCTGGCGCCCGACCCTACACATTCTTGATTGAACCTGATCCCATAGTAAAATGAAGCAGCTCTGGGCCCAGGGACCTCTGGGTGCAGGTGGACAAGAGCAGAGTCTCAAAGAGATCAGGGCCAAAGTGTACAGGGAACTACCACAGTGACCCTTGGCTGGGGGAAGATGTGGGTTGAGCAACTGCTCCAGATACTATGACAGTGCCGGCATTGGGCCAGTGCCTGCTTCTGACATGGTACTTTATAGTGTGCAAGTACTGCATCCACCACCATTGTCTGGGAGGCCTACAGCGGTTCGGGAGGGTATACCTAAAGCAGGATTTAACCACAGCTGGGCACGGGAGGAGCACTGCAAGATGGACAATGACGTGCTTAAGATTTTTCAGAGGGAAATGGTGAGGCAGGGACTTCACATGTCTGTGCCTCAGTGTCCCTCTGAGGTCTCCAGATTTGACACTCCGGCAGGTGGCAATGCAGCCAGAGCTTGGCTCTGGCCCTCTAGGGAACAAGTTACTACAGCGACTTTGCAGGTGGGGCAAGTGTTAGGCAGGAAGCTATCCGTTGGCTGACATATCGGAGTGGGAGCCAGGGGCAACCAGTGACAAATCACTTTCTTGTGTCTCCATCCAGAACAGCTTCCCCTTGGCAGGCGTGAAAGTCAACAAATAAGGGCCAGGGCAGCCGCAGCCCTGTGCAGGCTGCCAGGGCCAGGCAGTACCCCTGGGGACCCTAGTGAGCCTAGGTATATATTTGGGCAGCTGCTCAGGCCTCTTGCCTCCACCTTTGGCCTTTTTCCTTCCAAGAGCTGGCCTGGACTGTAAGGGAAAGCCCCACTGGGGTCCCCTCCTGACCTCTGGACCAGGCCTGGGGATGAGGCCTGTCTCCAGCCAGTGCAGACAGGGTCTAGCCCTTGCCCTCTCCCTTGGACAACCCCTCTAGCCAGGATCCAATAGCTGCCTTTTTCTAATATTTCTGGGTCTGGCTGACTCCAATCCAGGACTACTGTCCCAGATCTGCTCCTTGTTTACTGTCTAATGCCCCTGCTTTCTCTGTGCCTCAGTTTCCTCATTAATAATCTGAGGGAGGATGGTCTTGGTAGACTCTAAAGGCCCTTACAATTGTGAAATTCCAGAAGTTGGAGGTTGTATTACAGGTTCTGGCTTTCTTTGCCCAGGTTTCAGGAAAACATTGAACCTGGGCATCTCTCTTACCTCTGGACTTCCAGGCTAAGCACCATGCCATCTGCAGCAGCCCCCCTCCCCTAGAAGAAGCTCTCTTCAGCCATGCCAATGCAAACCTTTTCTCACCTTTCCTAGAACCTCCTCCACTCTGGTGGAGCCTGGACCACATGGGTGTCTGTGTGAGCACACACACACGCATGTATTTCTACCTCTGTCCATGTTCATGTCTGTACTTAGAGAGGGAACATCACTTCTTTTTTTTTTTTTTAAAGATTTTATTTATTTATTTGAGACAGAGAGAATGAGAGACAGAGAGCATGAGAGGGAGGAGGGTCAGAGGGAGAAGCAGACTCCCCGCCGAGCAGGGAGCCCGATGCGGGACTCGATCCCGGGACTCCAGGATCATGACCTGAGCCGAAGGCAGTCGCCTAACCAACTGAGCCACCCAGGCG
>NW_027685630.1:0-367 GCF_054177405.1 Leptonychotes weddellii | reverse complement strand
GGTCTGCGAGTCTGTGTCCCGTCCGCAGCGCGTGAGGCTGTCACTCACCGGCGGTGTAGGATCCCCACGGCCAGGCAGCCTCCCGCTGCCGTTTATCCTCCGATATCTGCCCGCAGAATCACGGCTCTCCGCTTCGTACCTCAAAACCACCCACCTGCGATATTCTGTTTGTAGAGATCCAGATCTTCTTACATCTCAGGCTGGTTTCATGGGTGCTCAGAGTTGTCTGGTAATTATCCAGCTCAATTCCGGGGACCATTTGAAATAGGGTCCCCTACTCCTCCGCCATCTTTCCCCCTCCTCCTTTTTATTTTTTTTTTTAAAGATTTTTTATTTATTCATTTAAGAGAAAGAGAGAGCACAAGCA
>NW_027685629.1:0-367 GCF_054177405.1 Leptonychotes weddellii | reverse complement strand
CTTTAAATCCTAAGCTACAGTTTTTTGGAGCTTGTTGGTGTTTGGGCTGAGAAGGGGTTGATTGCAGTTGCAACTCACTTAGGGGCATGGAACCCATTAACCAAAAGCAAGCATGGGACTTTGTGATTTCTCTCTCCAACCCCCTTTTGAAACACTGACACTTTTATGACTAAACTTGGAATTGGGGAGGAGAACCATCCAGGTTGAGTGCTCTATCCTTGCCTTTGTGGCTCTTCTAGACTCCAATTTGTCCATCAGTCCATTCTACCATCTAAAGTCCAGCTGACAGTCATTTGTTTTCATAAAGTTTCTTCATCCATAGCAGGCCAGCTCTACCCAGACTTCAGTGTGGAAGCAGGCAGCTCTC
>NW_027685628.1:0-367 GCF_054177405.1 Leptonychotes weddellii | reverse complement strand
CTTTTGTGTAAAGTAAATATCTTTTTACCCTTCTAGCTATTTTTATTCCAGAAAAGAATCTATTTAAAGGATGGTCATTGTGGATTATCACTCTGAAATAAACCATCTAAATGTTAGCTTGCAACCTCTTCTGCTCTCCAGAGCCTGCCAGTGAGCAGAAAGCCAAGAGAGTTGTCATAAATTGCACAGGAGAAACCTTTGACCTTCTATCAACATTTATTTACTCTTAATTAATTAATTAATTAATTTTTATTCTTATGTTAATCCCCATACATTACATCATTAGTTTTAGATGAAGTGTTCCATGATTCATTGTTTGTGCATAACACCCAGTGCTCCATGCAGAATGTGCCCTCCTCAATACCCA
>NW_027685627.1:0-367 GCF_054177405.1 Leptonychotes weddellii | reverse complement strand
GAGTGCATGCTGGGAGAGGGGTTAATTTTCATTGAGCACCTGCTCTGTCCCTGGTATCAAATTTAGTGTTTGATTTCATCTTATTCTGTCTGAGTAGGCATTATTATTTCTGATTTTTCAGATGAGGAGACTAAACAGAGAGAAGTCATATAATTTCACCAAGGTCACCCAAGTAGTACATGGTAGAACCAGATTCCAAACTGGTTCATCAGACTCCAAAGCCACGCCCCTCCAGGAAGCCACGCCCCTCCAGGAAGCCATGCTCCTTCCCCAAATTGGCCACCTAAGACAAGGTTTGAATGAATGAACTGGGGAGGGCTAGTCGGACCAATGTGCAGGAAAAACCGCTGATGCTTCATTGTTAATA
>NW_027685626.1:0-367 GCF_054177405.1 Leptonychotes weddellii | reverse complement strand
GAGGGCACTTTCTGCATGGAGCACTGGGTGTTATATGCAAACAATGAATCATGGAACACTACATCTAAAACAAATGATGTAATGTATGGTGATTAACATAATAAAAAAAGAACAAAAAAAGGAATCTTAGATCATAGAAAATACATAGATATATGTTCGTGTCTGCCTCCAGTTCCTCGCACAGAGTTCCTGAAGCCCTTGTAATTTCCTGGGTGATTAATGTCTTTTGTCTAATGAGGTAACTCTGGGTGGGCTCCTAGATGAGCACAGTTTATCTGAAAGACCATACCACAATTATAAGCTGGGAATTTTTCACCCTGCACCCCATCTCTTGCATGGGAGAAGGGATGAATGTGGGGTTAATGAT
>NW_027685625.1:0-367 GCF_054177405.1 Leptonychotes weddellii | reverse complement strand
AATACACAGGTTAGTCACTGATTATAGAACCCAGTTATGAGAAGATCTGATGGAACAGAGCTGCTGAAAGCTTAATGATCACAAGCTGACCTGTGCTCTCTTAGAAGAGAGCATCAGAACCCTCTGTGATACTTTCCATCTTCCCCTTCCTCCCTCAGGAAGTCAACACCCTGCGCTGCCAGATTGGAGACCGCCTCAATGTGGAGGTGGACGCAGCCCCCACTGTGGACCTGAACCGTGTGCTCAACGAGACCAGGAGTCAGTATGAGGCCCTGGTGGAGACCAACCGCAGGGACGTGGAGGAATGGTTCACCACCCAGGTGGGCATCTCAGCACATGGCCACTCGGGACACTTGGCCCCTCGGGG
>NW_027685624.1:0-367 GCF_054177405.1 Leptonychotes weddellii | reverse complement strand
AAAACAAGTATGATTTGTATGACACATTCTAATGTTCAAGGTCCTGCATACTTTAGTTCATTTGTCTCTTGTGACAGTCCTGTGAGGCAGGCCACATCACCATCACCACCATCACCATCATCATCATCATGATCATCCCCAGCATCATCAGCATCATCCCCATCATCATCACCACCATCACCTTCATCACCATCCCCCCACCACCATCACCATCACCATCATCATCATCATCATCATCCCCAGCATCATCAGCATCATCCCCAACATCATCACCACTATCACCTTCATCACCATCCCCCCCACCACCATCACCATCACCATCATCATCATGATCATCCCCAGCATCATCAGCATCATCCCCATCATC
>NW_027685623.1:0-367 GCF_054177405.1 Leptonychotes weddellii | reverse complement strand
CCAAAATTAACCGATACCCAAATCTGCATAGGCATGTGTAGCATGTTGACAAATATTTCACCAATATAATCTTGATGATAAAATTGTTTAGAATTTGATGCTATTCTTTCTTCTAAGAAGTAAGGTTTGGCATAAGCTTTATTCCTGAGATTAGAGACTATGCATCAACATCTGGTGGTATTTGAAGGAGGTGCATTATATGCAGAGAAAAATTAAAATGTAAATGAATATCATTTCAAAAATCCTTGGGATCTGGCTTAGACTTAATTTTATGTCAGTTAAATGAAGCTGTGATATTCATTCTCTTAAAAATCTTTTTATGCTGAGATATAACTTTTTTCTGAAGAATTGCCCTTGAATGAGGAAA
>NW_027685622.1:0-367 GCF_054177405.1 Leptonychotes weddellii | reverse complement strand
AAAAATCAGAGGTAGACTTTAGCCTCAAAAGGTTAAGTATACAATTTCAGCTGAAACAACTGAGTGAAGAATGTGAAATGTCTCCCCTATTAAAATAATAATAATAATAATAATAATGTAACCATCAGTTTGGAAATGTGAAAACAAATTACTGAAGGAGCCATGGCCCATCAGTAGAGTCTTTAAAAGCAGACATTGGGGGTGCCTGGGTGGTTCAGTTGGCTAAGTGACTGACTCTTGATTTCAGATTTCAGCTCAGGTCATGATCTTAGGGTCCTGAGGTGGAGCCCTAGGTCAGGCTCTGCACTCAGCAAGGAGTCTGCTTGAGTTTCTCTTCCTGTGTCCCTCCCCTTGCACTCTCTCTCTC
>NW_027685621.1:0-367 GCF_054177405.1 Leptonychotes weddellii | reverse complement strand
ATGGACTCTGAAAAACAAACTGAGGGTTCTAGAGGGGAGGGGGGTGGGAGGATGGGTTAGCCTGGTGATGGGTATTAAAGAGGGCACGTTCTGCATGGAGCACTGGGTGTTATGCACAAACAATGAATCATGGAACACTACATCAAAAACTAATGATGTAATGTATGGTGATTAACATAACAATAAAAAATACAAAAAAAGAAAAAGTAAAGGAGCACAATACATTGTGTATATGCACATATTGTGTGTACACATACGCATACATATACACACAGACACTCAAACACATATATATATACACACACAGACACACATATATACATATACACACATATATACATACACACATATTCATATGTATACACAA
>NW_027685620.1:0-7172 GCF_054177405.1 Leptonychotes weddellii | reverse complement strand
TTTTAAAGATTTTATTTATTTATTTGAGACAGAGAGAATGAGAGAGACAGAGAGCACATGAGAGGGGGGAGGGTCAGAGGGAGAAGCAGGCTCCCTGCCGAGCAGGGAGCCCGATGCGGGACTCGATCCCAGGACTCCAGGATCATGACCTGAGCCGAAGGCAGTCGCTTAACCAACTGAGCCACCCAGGCGCCCATGATGAACATTTTTTAATGTGTCTGACTAACAAGAGATGTTGAAGCATCCAGAGACTAGCAACAAACAGTTCCATCCCTAGGGATGAAGGCTTAAGGGGAGGAATGGCATTACTGGAGCCCAAGGAGAGCTTGAAACATCAAGATAGGACTATCCAATAGAAGTCACAATCATGGAAATGTCAGTCACTGCCAGAAGCATGGATCTAAAGCAGGGATGGATTAGAGAAAGGAGATACCTTAACCTTTCCTCCTACCCTTGCATCACTTGACAGTGTCTTTTATTGTTAAAACCAAATAGGGAGCCAGAAGAAAGGAAGTCCAGGTGCTGTAGCCTGCAGTGATGGGCCTATCAGTACAGAACAGGTCAGAGAAGGATGGAAACCATATATAGGCTGGGTGGGAGATATGTTACAGAGGTTATCCAGCAGTGTGTTGAGACCTAAACTCCTATTATTCTGGTAGCAGACTTTGTATGGTTCTTCATGGGAGTAAGTAACTGGTGGATTCCTGAGGACTTATGAAGCCAGGAACTTAGTCCCAAAGATTGAGTCCATGGTAGGAAGAACAGGCATCCCACTAGAAGTTTGCAAGCCCTCAGTTTCCCTATCTAATGTGTGGGAAGAGTTGAGCAAAAGAGCACTCTGAAATGATGACTGACATTTGTAACAGTTTTAAGTGAATTTGTGAAAGTTAATTGTTTTGTCAGAAGGAAGAAAGGATTCCATGGACAACAACTTTACATAATTTACATAATGGTCTAGAATATAATTCCTGAAATCAATCAAGACAGGAAAGAGTAAAAAGGAGAATGATATACTGAGGCAAGAGAGACAGAGTATGTGCTATTTTCTGAAGTGGTGTGAGAACTTGGCCCCATTTTGGTGTGATTTCCAGGTAAATTCACACAGTCCTTCATCTTGCAGTTGGCACCTTCCAGTTCAATAACATTTTTTTATAGGCGGGAACTCTGTTTCTCATCTTCTCCTGGCAACCTATGTATACCATGCCTCTTCTTGGCTATTTCCTCTCCACCCTTGGCCAAGCAATAATTTTCCCAGCTTGTCATTTCTGAGCAAGTCCCACCCTTGGACCTCCCTTTGGGCAAAACCTTTCTGCATAGCCTAGGCTGGAGAGGAAAAGATGGAAGGGCAGGGAGCAACAATTTTGTAGCTGGTCTGCAGCCCCATCAGGCAGTATTCATAGAAAGTGACAAATAGAAATTAGCCCCTATTGATTTTATTTCCATAGCATCTGAAAAACAATCCTTACCAAAGACGTCTTTCAAACATCTCTCTGGCAGAAAATATAGGGTTCTGTCTCAGGGAAAATATGTTTCTGAATACACATCCAAAACATTTTCTAAGAAAAGCAGAATCAAAATCAATATTTCCGCAGTCTATGCCATCCCTGCCTTCGTGAAGATATGCAACTTAATTTGCAAGCATTTTGCCCTACAAGGGAAATTGCCTTTGATGCGGACTGGATCAGAACCACTCATTTCATACTCATTATACATTACACAATATCCCAAATGTCACCTCCCACCCACCACACCCGCAGAGTAGCAGCACTTTCAATAATAAATTACTTCTATTTACTTCAATACGGTGGAAAAAGAATTCGACGCATTAGTTTTTGTTTTTTTTTTTGCATTTGAAGATAATTACAAGTAACTATACTGAGTCCAGGACTGGAGCTAGCTTTTCTCAGCTAGGCTGAAAATTTTAAAGGGATTTTAAGGGAAAAAGATAAAGTTCTTGCTAGAGCTTAAAAAATTACAAATATATAAACACACACACACAAACACACGAGGTTCTAAAAGCAGTTGCACTGCTTTTATATTAGAACAACTAAAAATCCTTAGCAAAGCATGTTTGAAGGCAGACAGAAGAGAGGTATAAAGTGCCTTTGTAGTTGAAATTTATTAACCAGTTAGGGAAAGTAGAAGTCTCTTATTCATACAATGGAAATTTTCACTTCAATTAACTTAATTGGAGAAATATACAATGAAAAATCTGACATGAGACTGACAAACTGAAATAGTCGGGAAAATTCCATTTGTTCCAAAGTGGGGTGGAAGAAGAGAAGAAATGCAGTTACATAGGTCCAGAGCATACTAGATGAATGTTTGAGTCTAAACCAGGGGTCCAGGGGCAGGAATAGGGAGGAGAGCAAGGCTGGGTCAGGTTGTAGATTTTTCTTCCCAAGATGTCCACAAAAAAAAAAAAAAAAAAAAAAGGTTATTGCAACAGTTGCTAGGTTGCCTGGCCTTGAGGAGAAATGAGAAGTAGGAAGAAGAAGCACTTCACAGGGTACAAATAAAGACTCCTAACAACTGTATTATTTACTTACTTACTATATCAGTCAGGTCATGCTAAGTTTTAATGGAGTAACAAGTGTCCCTAAATATCAGTGGCTTAATATAATAGAAGTTTATTTCTTGCTAATGTTTTATGTCCAAGCACAGGTTGGAAGGGGACTCTGTTAATGTAGTCACGTGGGGACTTTGGGAAGCCCAGGGTCCATCTCAACTCACTTCCATGATTGGCATAGCCAGGAAAGATCACATGGCAAATCAGGCACTGGGTCTTAACACTGCTGCCTGGAAACAGCACACATCACCTCAACTCAGATTTCATTGGCTAAAGCATGTTATATGCCACACCAACTTCCAATAGGATTGGGGAAGTACTATCTTACTATGTGCTCTAAGGAAAGGAGAACTGGAGTAATTGCCATCAACCTAACGACTACGATCTCACTTAATAGACTGTTCAGCCAAGCAGGAACAAAGAACAACTTCTCTGTCCTCCTGAGCATGACACCGAGAGCCAAGAGAGGAAAAACAACAATAGCAATAGTCTTTCTCTTCAAATAAAATCACAAGAATAAAATTAAGCCATTTGTAAACTCATACAACAAGAGTTTAATGCAACTATACACAAAGTTTTATGCCACAATATAGTGAATTGTTGGAAGAAAGTGCCACACAACAAGAGTGATGCAGAGGAGAGAGCACTCTCTGCTGAAGAGTTTAGGCAATGTTCTGCAGGAGGGCCCCCAAGCAAAGCCTTGAAAGAGAAAGTGACCAAGCATGATACACATGTGTCTGTCTTACTTAATGCTATAGGACTCTAGGACAAGTGACATCATTACTGTTTTACCCATGAGGAAAGTGAGTTTCTGAGAGATCAAGGAACTTCTCAGGTCACACAGCTAGTACAGGGCAGAGATGGGAGGTAAAAATGGTGATGTAGGAAGCAAAGGGAACAGCTAAAATGAAATGGTATATTTGAGCTCAAGAGGAAAATAGGGGAAAAAAAGAACAATTACAAGGATATCTGTGATAGTTAATTTTATGTATCAGCTTGAGTGGGCCACAGGGTGCGCAGATATTTGGCCAAACATTATTGGGGTGTGTTTGTGAGGATGTCTTTGGATGAGGTTAACATTTGAATTAGCAGACTGAATAAAGCAAGTTGTTTTCCTTAATGTGGGTGGGCCTCATCCAATCAGTAAGAGGAGACCCCTCCTGCCTGAGTGAATGAGCTGGGCCGGGACACTGGTCTTTTTCTTGCCCTTGGGCACACTGAAATATTGGCTTTTCTTGGGTCTCAAGGCTGCTGGATTTTGGACTGGAAGTTATACCATTGGCCCTCCTGTTTCTCAGGCCTTCAGGCTCAGCCTGGAAGTACACCAGCAGTTCTCCAGGTCTCCAACTTGCTGACTGCAGATTTTGGGACTTCTCAGCCTCCATAATCACATGAGCCAATTCCTAATAATGTGTGTGTCTAGATAGATAGATAGATGATAGATAGATAGATGATAGATAGATAGATAGATAATCAATAGATAGATTGATAGATGATAGATAGATACAGATATAGATATCTTCATCCAATTGGTTCTGTTTTCCTGGAGAACTCTAACTAATACAGTATCCAAACTATAGGCTTGGTGTGGGAACAAATTTTCTTCTTTGCCCCAAAAGGGAGGCTCTGACACTGCCTGAGAGCCCACCCACTGATGTAGGCATAAGAGAGTAAAAAACAAAAAACTCAGAAACATCTCCAAAATATGCTTGGCCATATTTTCTTATCTGTGTAAGAAGGTATGGGGGCCTATAAAACATAAAAAGCTTTCCATCCAGAAGGGCTAATGTGTTTCGAAGAATTTTGGTCTTAAAAGAGATAAATTTGCCCTAACCAGTAAAATGTAACTATCCAGGATGATTTATTCCTGAAGGCTTCGGATTCTGGGACCTATGCATGGGAACTTTCCAGAGCTACTGGGTAAGTCTGTGAGGGTTGGAACTAGGACTCCTAAGTCTCCTAACCTATAACCACTGCCCCATCCAGATTTGATACATAAGTGGGTTTAATTTATAGACTGGTTTTTCCTACTGATTAGTACTGCTTCAAGTCTGGCACAGAACATGCAGCTTGGCAGGAAGGGTGACAGCTTCTCAACCCACTGCCAGATCAATGCATATCAAGTCTCATGCAGGTACACACACACACATACACACTATATAGACTCCAGAATAATCTTCTCACATTTTCACCATTACAGTTTCTTTGAATCTCTTAAAAGAACAAACTGAAATGGGAGGTGAACACTATTACTTTAAAAATGGAGCCCTCATTGCAAAGGCTGTTAGGAGGTCTGAGGATAAAGTCCTTGTGGCCAAATAAGACTGGGAACCCCTGGGTTCCTTACTGTAACTTCTCAGGACATTTAATGTGCTACTGTGCATTACAAATCTCAAAAGGCACCATATTATACACACTTTCCTTAATTACTTGGACCATGGAATCCTTCTATTACGTGGTGTGTCTAAGGAACATACTCTGGAACCACTCAACCTGGCCTTCTCCAAGACCCTATGAAGGTGTTATACTCATCATCCAATGAATCAGTGAGTATTGCTGGCTGTCATAGTCCCCTACCGAAGGGCACTATAATTCACAAAGGGCAGGCCTTTAGCTTTAGCCTGTCTAGCAGCAGGCAGAAATTTCTGGGGAATAGGACTGTCTACAGAATTCTAGGTGAGGGAGAGGTTGGAGAAGTATAGAAGATAGTAAGAGGCTTTGTGAAGGTAAGGCCAAAGGGCTCACTCACCAAAGTTAAACTTGGCAGCTATGTTCAAAGGATTCTTCAGAAGCAACCAGCTCAGGCTCTAATCTCAAGCATAAACAAGACATATATGTTCCCCCAGAAAGGCATGACTTTGAGACAGACATCTGATTCTGATATTTCATGGACCATTTATCTTGGGCCAGACCTTGTTACCTAGAAAATACCTATTCCATGGTTGAGTGGTTGAAATTCAAGAGTAATCAAATGATAATGATTGACCTTTTGCATTAGGGCTTGGAGGGGCAGGAAATTGGGTAAATTTATAAAAACACAACGGGGCTAGCTATATTGTTTGCATGATCTAGTGTAAAATGAAAATCCAGGGCCCCTTATGCAAAAATATACTAAATGTTACTAGTAATACATTTTATACTCTGTATTTCCCCACATTTAAAAAGTAGAAAAGAGTGCAGTTAAAGGTACTAAAATATAAAGACTTTCCCTTTAAAAATAACATGTTATTTATAAAACATACTGGAGGAATAGTAATACTTAATTTAAATTTACAATCACAGAAAAGAATATTTTTGTTGTCATAATTTTGTATAATAAACAAAAAATTTATCAGTGTGATATTAGGATTGATCATAAGATTTTTCTTTTTCTTTTTTAAAGATTTTATTTATTTATTTGACAGAGAGAGACACAGCGAGAGAGGGAACACAAGCAGGGGGAGTGGGAGAGGGAGAAGCAGGCTTCCCGTGGAGCAGGGTACCCTATGCGGGGCTTGATCCCAGGACCCTGGGATCATGACCTGAGCCGAAGGCAGACGCTTAACGACTGGGCCACTCAGGCGTCCCGATCATAAGATTTTTCTGGCTCACTTTTTTGCAAGTTCATTTATTAGGTCATCAGAAATTTTACTTTTAGTAACTTAATATCCAATTGGAATTAATATCAGTTACTCTTGGAAAATGCAAGATCACAGACAATTTCTGATAATTCTAATTTTGAAAAGGATTTTTCTGCTAATACAGTCCTTATTAGAGCTGTTAAGAATATATTATAGCTGAAACAACGTTGAGAGACACTTCTGAAAAATTATTTAGTACATCTGAAGGCTGACAATTCTGCAGAACAACATTTTTCTAAACGGATTTTTGCATACAAATCAGCTTAGTGTAACTCTGAGTTTAATTATAAATAAATTCATACAATGTTATTTTATTTATTTATTTATTTAAAGATTTTATTTATTTATTTGACAGAGAGAGACAGCGAGAGAGGGAACACAAGCAGGGGGAGTGGGAGAGGGAGAAGCAGGCTTCCCGCCGAGCAGGGAGCCCGATGCGGGGCTCAATCCCAGGACCCTGGGATCATGACCTGAGCCGAAGGCAGACGCCTAACCGACTGAGCCACCCAGGCGCTCCCATACAATGTTATTTTAATATTTCCTCTGATATCCTTGTAACTTTGGAGATCATATAAGAAACCAAAAGTGACTTCACGACTTGTGTATAATTCAAAATGCCTGTTTATATGTATTCTATCACTGTCTTCAATTACAAGCAAAATGATTTTAAAATTATCTCTTACTAGAAGATACTTTATATGAAACTTCATATGAAAATAGTGTTTTTTTACACTAATGTGAACATCTTTAAATTCAAGTTCCATTTCCAAACCTGTGGATATCCTCTTTACAATGTTCTAGTAGTTTTCAAAGCTTCAAAACTTTAAAATTTCACCTAGAATTCTTTGAAGAATTTTTTTTTTATTCTTAGGTTAATCCCCATACATTACATCATTAGTTTTAGATGAAGTGTTCCATGATTCATTGTTTGTGCATAACACCCAGTGCTCCATGCAGAACGTGCCCTCCTCAATACCCACCAC
>NW_027685619.1:0-367 GCF_054177405.1 Leptonychotes weddellii | reverse complement strand
GTATTTGCCCTGTGACCTCACATCTCTTCTTGATCTAAGAAAAGTTCTTCAGTGTTTTTCTTGTTTTTAGAATGGAGCAGCAACTTCTAAGCTCCTTGCACACTGGATTGGAAACAGAAATCTCACAAACTACTTTCTTTAAGCAGGATAGTTGAGGTGTGAAAGAGTGTAATGAAGATGAAATTTAAGGGATTTTAATTTTTTTTTTTTTTAAGATTTTATTTATTTATTTGACAGAGAGAGAATGAGAGAGAGAGCACATGAGAGTGGGGAGGGTCAGAGGGAGAAGCAGGCTCCCTGCCGAGCAGGGAGCCCGATGCGGGACTCGATCCAGGGACTCCAGGATCATGACCTGAGCCGAAGGCAG
>NW_027685618.1:0-367 GCF_054177405.1 Leptonychotes weddellii | reverse complement strand
GAATTAAAGAAAATCTAACTTGCCAGCATAAAAGAACTTGTGTTTTACAATATTTTTCTTCTCTAAGAATAATATATTTCTCTTTGCCCATGTAGAAAACAGCAAGCATTATTGATGTGATAGATAAGAGGTTAGAGTCTTATCAGCTCTTTGGGGATACTATAGAAAGAGAGGTTAGAGTCTTATCAGCTCTTTGGGGATACTATAGAAAGAGAGGCTGAGAGTCTTACCAGCTCTTTGGGGCTACTATAGAAAGAGAGGCTGAGAGTCTTACCAGCTCTTTGGGGCTACTATAGAAAGAGAGGCTGAGAGTCTTACCAGCTCTTTGGGGCTACTATAGAAAGAGAGGCTGAGAGTCTTACCAGCT
>NW_027685617.1:0-367 GCF_054177405.1 Leptonychotes weddellii | reverse complement strand
TGGCCCCGTCCCCACAGATGAGGCAGGTGACTAGCGGGTCAACTTGGGGGCTTGGACTCCCTTGCTATTCTAGGAAGTGGGGTGGGAAAGAGGAGAGCTTTTCTTCTTACCTCATTAGCGGAGGGGCAGGTCTGGGACTTTGGATTCATACTGATCTGAATTTGAATCCTGGGGCGCCTGGGTGGCTCAGTCGTTAAGCGTCTGCCTTCAGCTCAGGTCATGATCCCAGGGTCCTGGGATCGAGCCCCGCATCGGGTTCCCTGCTCAGCGGGAAGCCTGCTTCTCCCTCTCCCACTCCCCCTGCTTGTGTTCCCTCTCTCGCTGCGTCTCTCTCTGTCAAATAAATAAATAAAATCTTAAAAAAAAA
>NW_027685616.1:0-367 GCF_054177405.1 Leptonychotes weddellii | reverse complement strand
AAGCATTCATTTCATTGAATTTGCTGTGGACTCATAAGTGTTTATTAAGTCTATTTCTAATAGGAAGAGCATATTTTTTTCTTTTTTAGTTCAGACTTGTTTTGATTACAAGTGGCAGAAACCCAACTCAAACTAGCTTACACATAAGAGGAGATTTATTGGATTCCATAGCTGGAAAGTCCAGGAAGTGATCTCACTTCTGGTTTGCCTGGACTCAGGAAATCAACTAGTTGCCCTATGCACCCTTTGTCCACTTATCTTTGTTGCCTTCATTCTTTCCCACTACAGACAGGTGCTCTCCATGTAGTAAAAAAAAAAAAAAAAGGCTGCTGGCAGTCCTCATTCACATACTTCCAAAACGTAACAC
>NW_027685615.1:0-367 GCF_054177405.1 Leptonychotes weddellii | reverse complement strand
AGGAAGGTGAGTCTCCCCGGATCTGCCGCTTGTTGGGTCCCTGCTGGAGGAGCAGTGGCCTGACTGTGCGGCGGATCACGGTTTATGGCAACCCTGAGCTGGGAGCCCACGCCTCGGCTCTGTCTCTGCAGCTGGCTTCCCCAATCCAATACCTGGAAGCTCTGCCGCACTCAGGCACCCCCGGTCTTTCTGTGACCCCGAGGGTCCTGAGACCACACTGTCCCGGAGGGTTCCACCCCCCGCTTAGCCACCAGAGTGACGTCCCTCAGCGGAGCAGACTTTTAAAAGTTCCGATTTTGTGCTCCGCGGCTCTATCACTTGCCAGAAGCGGCCAATGGAGGCCCCTCCCCTGCCGTCTATCCTCCCG
>NW_027685614.1:0-367 GCF_054177405.1 Leptonychotes weddellii | reverse complement strand
GGAAGCAGATTCTTCCCCAGATCCTCCAGTAGGGAATTCAGCCCTGTAGACATCTTGATTTTAGACCCTCAAGTGCCATTTCTGACTCCTGAACTAAAGACACTGTAAGATAATAAATTTATGTTATACGAATCAGCTAATTTGTGGTAATTCATTACATCAGCAATAGAAAACTAGCACCGAGACTTAAGTACTTCAAAAGTAACTGCTTTGTCTGTCCTTGATAAGCTGATTGAGGTGCTTTACATTGACTATCTTACCCTTCTCAAGAGAAGTTGCATTTTCAAACTTGGAAGCAGTATGGAAAAAATAGAAGATTCTGGGCTGGGCGGAGCAAGATGGCGGAGGAGTAGGAGACCTGGATTTC
>NW_027685613.1:0-367 GCF_054177405.1 Leptonychotes weddellii | reverse complement strand
TAGCAAGAGGAATGACCAGCATGAGCAGCGCCCAACATGATCTCAAGAAATCTTCAAGTTCAATACATTCCTGTTTAACTACCACACCAACCACTTCCCCATTATTTCAGGAATTTTCCTCTGTATGAATTTCCCCAAACTGCACCTCAATTTCTTCCTCTTGTGGTTGTAGAAACATACAACTGTACAATTCATTCTGTTTTATCATTACTGTATCATTCTTGTATCTAAAAGTATCTTGCTGAATGAGTCTTTTCATACACTTCTAATGGAATGATGTGTTCTATTTTTACAAACAGAACATAATATGTATTTATATTTCAAACATGTGAGTGTGTTGTTGAAATAAGGAGGAGGGCAAGAACAT
>NW_027685612.1:0-367 GCF_054177405.1 Leptonychotes weddellii | reverse complement strand
TGGTGATGGGTATTGAGGAGGGCACGTTCTGCATGGAGCACTGGGTGTTATGCACAAACAATGAATCATGGAACACTACATCTAAAATTAATGATGTAATGTATAGGGATTAACATAACAATAAAAAATTAAAAAAAAATACCATCAACTTTTTTCACAGAGCTGGAGCAACTAATCCTAAAATTTTTTTGGAACCAGATAAGACTCCCAATATCCAAAGGAATGTTGTAAAAGAGAACCAAAGCTGGTGGAATCATAATTCTGGATGTCAAGCTTTATTACAAAGCTGTAATCATCAAGACAGCATGGTACTGGCACAAAAACAGACACATAGATCAATGGAACAGAATAGAGAACTCAGAAATGG
>NW_027685611.1:0-367 GCF_054177405.1 Leptonychotes weddellii | reverse complement strand
TAAATATAAACTACTTTAAGTTTGTTGGTTTAATTACAACAGGCATGCCTTTAGAGTTATTAGCAATTAAGTATAATACCTTTATTCTACCTAGGTTTACTAAAAGTCAAATAAGCTCAATGTTACCTGTTTCAAAATTTATCAGCAGGAAAAGTAACTTAAGATGATGATTAGTTGATTTAATGTCTCAAACATTTTATGAGTAATCTAAGTATGATTAAGAACAAGTGAAGTAAATAAATATAAGTGGGATAAAAACATTTTTTAAGATTTATTTATTTATTTGAGAGAGAGAGAGCAGGAGGAGGGGCAGAGGGAGAGAGAGAGAGTCCTGAAGTAGACCCCCCTCCCTCGCCGCTGCGTGTGG
>NW_027685610.1:0-367 GCF_054177405.1 Leptonychotes weddellii | reverse complement strand
TGAGCCGCCAGCGTGGAAGGTAGAGGCTGCTTCTCAAGCGCTGAGGGGATTTGAGGCAGAAAGACTGAGGTAAAAGAAAAGACAAATTAATTAGCTTGTCAAATCCTTCTCAGAGAGCACAAATGCAACAGACTCTTGCATAATGAAATATCATTCCCCAGGAATGGGGAGCTTCCATACCTTGCTTCTCTTCATGTACTGATTTTTGTTTCAAAGGTACTTGTGAATTAGTGCAGATGTGGCAATGGTTGGATAAGATGTAAGAGGAACATTCTGCAACATTAAATAAGTCAAGTTACTCTGAAGTTTGTGTATATGTAGGCCTACATGTTACAAGATTGCGACAGGATGCTCATTTTTTTTTTTT
>NW_027685609.1:0-7172 GCF_054177405.1 Leptonychotes weddellii | reverse complement strand
GGTGGCTCAGATGGTTAAGCGTCTGCCTTCGGCTCAGGTCATGATCCCAGGGTCCTGGGATCGAGTCCCACATCGGGCTCCTGACTCAGCGGGGAGTCTGCTTCTTCCTCTCCCTCTGCCTCTCCCACTGCTCATGCTCTCTCTCTCTCTCTGTATCTCTGTGTCTCAAATGAATAAATAAAATCTTTGAAAAAAAAAATAAAAAAATTAGGCAGGCTTCAAATTGCTTATGGGAAATTTTAACTTCAGAAATTCTATCTTGTAGAAAATAGAGGAAATGTCACTGTGTTCACTGAATGTGTATGTTTTAACAAAAACTGTAGCTGAGTCAAAAGATTAACTTTTAGAAGACAGGATGCAGGCTGAAGAATGTTTGACTCACTGGAAATATTGTCCTTAGTAAGAGAAAGCAGCTGAATCAACTGTAGTGAGATACCCCCTTCTTCACCTGGTCTCAGGAGGAAATAAGCCAATGAGCAACAAGCCCTTCATACAATATAAGGGTCTCAGGGAGAAGGCCCAATGTGGAGCTGCTTCTGTTCTGGTGACAGGTGTAGGGATGAGGTTCTGAGGTCTGAGCTTTGTGCCCTGGGGCCATTGCATCTGGTACAGCGTTCATGTTGCCACTAGTGTCCTGAGACCCAACTCTTTCCCTCCAGCTCTTCCCAGGACAGAAATGTTGAGATATTCTTTAATTATTTCCACAGACCAGCTTCCTTCGATTTCGTATAGGTTCTCTGTTTCCTCACATCTACATGTGCATGTGGCTTTGCAAACTCTCTTCTTAGCAGGCCTGAGCGTAAATGTATCCGTCAGTTTTTATCTAAGCTATGCTGAATAACGATCTCAAAACCTTATCAACACATATTCAATTTTTACATTTCTTGAAGGTTTTGGGTCAATGACAGGCCCGTGAGAACTTAGCTGGATTCCACATGTTTTCTTATTCTGCAACCTAGGCTGAAGGAGGAGCCACTATCTGGGACTTACTGTTTTCAGAGAGGAGGCCCAGAATGAGAGAACCCAGGCAAACCATGCAATCAAATTGAGAGCTTCTGTTCATGTGAAACTAGAATCATGTTTGCTCATATAAGATTGATTGGGACATGTTGCATGGCAAAACCATGGGACATGGGGCTGGGGACCATGACAGGGATGGGGAGGGAACAAATCATTGTGAACAGATAACATTCAACAATAAAGGATATTGGACTTGCCATTTTCAGAGGCCATCATCATCAAACTATGGATTTGTTTTCCTGGTTCGGGTGTCCATCCTCAGGCCAATCAACAGTGGTCAGGAAAAGGGGATACACTAGCATTATAGAAAGGGAAAAACAAGAGCTGCGGCCAGAGGCAAATTATGCAGGAATGTATGAGAAAGGCATGCCAATTCACTAAGCTTATATTAACTAAATGTTGACCTATTGCTTTTTCCCCTTATTATTATTTTTTAAAGATTTTATTTATTTATTTGACAGAAGAGAGACACAGGGAGAGAGGGAACACAAGCAGGGGGAGTGGGGGAGGGAGAAGCAGGCTTCCCGCCGAGCAGGGAGCCCGATGCGGGGCTTGATCCCAGGACCCTGGGATCACCACCCGAGCTGAAGACGGACGCTTAACGACTGAGCACCCAGGTGCCCCTCCCCTTATTATTAACCTCATTATTATCATCACCTTCACTTTAACACCTCTCTACCATTGTTACCACTAATTAGCATCATCATCTTTATGACCTTAATGGCTTTACCACCTTCATCAGCATAACCACCTCCATCATCTTTATTCTTCTTTGTGACAGAGTCGTCTTCATCATCTGCACTATTGTCTGTATTACATTTATTCTAAGCATTGTAAATTATGGTATTCTCTCCAACATTTATTCTTCCTCTTAACTACTGTGTAGAACACATGGTGTTTGGGAAGGAATTAAATTCTCCACCCTAAACTAAAGAAGTTGGAAGTGATTTCAGTAAGCCAACAAACAAGTTATGATGATAATAGTTATTATGTCTTATTATACTTATTGGTTCAGGAAGAATAAGTGATCCAAGTCTGTCCAATGAAAGGTTCATACTCTGGGTCAGTCAAAAGAAAAAAGACGATTCATCTCTCACTGGACATCTATACGGAAGTACATAGCCCAGGATATTTCTGGAAAGCATCTTGTGACTATAAAAGGAACCAACCTTAGGATGAAACCACGCTGAAGTAGAAAGAGGAGACAGAAAAGCACTTGGTGTTTTTCTTGTTGACACTATTGCTCTATGGATCAATTCCAACCTCAAGCTTGCCCCGGGTACATTTTGTGTATTTGGTGCAATAAGTTTCCTTTATTGTCTATGTCTGAATTTGTTTAACTACGGAAACCATCCAAAATTATAAATTGTAACTAATGACCTTCACTAACTTCATCAAAACAAATACCACTAATTTCACAACTGCTACCATTTCAATGTCTGTCTCTACAACATCTCTGGAGTCCTTGATTGGAGATCAAATTATAGATATGAAGGAAAGAAGTGCAGAAACATGGTAAGGAGACATTTCATTTTCTGCTAATATTTTTTGGCATTTTGAAAAAAAAACCCACCTATTTTTCCTGCATCTTTCATAACAGTAAAAGCAATCTTGGACATGCATAATACATTTTATGTTCCAAAACTAACCAAGTGATTTTATATCTGAAAAAATTTTTCTAGAAAATAGTACTGAGTGTATAGGCAGCAAGGTGGTAGGGTGGGAAGTGCACTGGATGGGCTTCCTTCTTCTTCTTTTTTTTTTTTTAAGTGGTCAGTAGGATTTATTGAAATAATGAATAAATATATATGCTATCAATCTATTCACAATTTTTACAATTCAGAGGCTACAAATAAATCACAATTTACTACTCTCCTTTTTTTAATTGGTAACTCATAACATTGAAATAATAGCATTTTAAATAAAACACTGTCAACTAAGTTTTAAATTTTTGTATTAACATTTTTATATATGATTATGTGGAATAGCCTTAAGAAATAAACATTAATTTTATAAAAGATCAGGATCAGATAATGGAATATATATAATTAAGAAATTGATAGTATTTAAATATGTAGAAAATCCTCCAAATTTTTGGAAATTATGTAATACTCTTTTATTTTATTTTATTTCTTTATTATGTTCAGTTAGCCAACATATAGTACATCATTAGTTTTTGATGTAGTGTTAATGATTCATTAATTGCATTTAACACCCAGTGCTCATCACCACACATGCCCGCCTTAATACCCATTGTAATACTCTTTTAAATAAGGTACAGATCATGGAAGAAATTAAAAGGAAAAAATGTTTTGAACTAAGTATTGAAAATGTATCAAATATATTAGGTGTACCAAAGGAGGTTTTAGAATCAAATTTCTAACTTTTTTTTATAAATTTAATTCTTTTTTTAAAAATTTTATTATGTTAATCACCATACATTACATCATTAGTTTTTGATGTAGTGTTCCATGACTCATTGTTTGCATATAACACCCAGTGCTCCATGCAGAACGTGCCCTCTTCAATACCCATCACCAGGCTAACCCATCCTCCCACCACCCTCCCCTCTAGAAAGCTCAGTTTGTTTCTCAGAGTCCATCATCTCTCATGGTTCGTCTCTCCCCCCATCGATTTCCCCCCTTCATTTTTCCCTTCCTACTATCCTCTTTTTTTTTTTTAACATATAATGTATTATTTGTTTCAGAGGTATAGGTATGTGATTCATCAGTCTTACACAATTCATAGCGTGCACCATAGCACATAGAGGGTATTAAGCTAAGCGAAATAGAGAAAGATATGTATCATATGATCTCACTGATATGAGGAATTCTTAATCTCAGGAAACAAACTGAGGGTTGCTGGAGGGATGGGCTTCCTTCTTAACTAAGAATCTAGAAACCAGCCTTTTAAGAGTATGAGCCACTAATTTGCATCTGACCTTGGACAAGTTCCTGTCCTCTCTGGACTTTAGTGTCTTCATCTCTAAATTGATAGGGTTAGCCTGGGTTTTCACTAAGGAGCCTGAGATTCTAAGGTGGATATCAGGTTTTTTGAGTAGTGGGGGAATGTATTTTAATGGATTTAGTATTTCTGGACAAGTCATGCATCTTAGTTCAGTAGCTTATAAGTTTATAAAACTAGAAGTAGAATCATAGTCTCAGAGTTACAAAGGACCATCAAGATCACCTAACCCAACTGCCTTACATTTGAAATAAGGAAACCAGGGTCTGGAGAGATTAAGTGACTTACCCAAGGTTACCCAAGCAATTTTGTGGCCATACCCTTCACCCACTCCTTTTGACCTTAATTTTATCTGATTTTCTTGAGTTAATCCTACCCTGACATCTCTTTTAAATTGAGAATTCCCCAGTGATAGGTTATTTTGTTTTTCTTCCTAACATAGCAAATGAAACACAAGACCATAAGTTCTTCAAAAATGGGACTATGACTTGGTTATTTCTGCAGCCTCCAGGCCACTTAGCCTGGCAATCAAGGCAAGTTGAGAAAATGAACCTCGGTGAGAAATAAAGTCATTTCAACCATTCTCCTGCTTCTATAATGCTCTCTCTTAATGATTCCACATGAGTTGGTTGTGTGACTTTTTAACCTTTAAAGGGTTCAGTTGGATACTCACTGTAGATTTGAGACTGTATTCCAGATATTTAGAAGATGGTGGAGAATGACTAAGAAAGTCTCCTAAAGTCATCCGCATTTGTATACCACTGGTTTACTGTACTTGTCTCAAATTTGCCTTCTACTTTTTTTTTTTTTGAGTGGGTGAGAGAGAGAGTGTGAGAGAGAGAGAGATATGGGGGGAGGAGCAGCGGGAGAGGGAGAGAGAGATCCCAAGCAGTCTCCATGCCCAGCACAGAGCCCAACGTAGGGCTTGATCTCACAACTGACTGAGCCACCCAGGTGCCCCTGCCTTTCACTTTTGACATACCTGCCAGGTAGTCATTGATATTGGACATAAATGGTTATTTGATTGTTTCACTGTGAAATTGTCAGTTCTGCCACTTAATAATCTATTAGCCTTCCTTGTCTAAAGCAAGGAAGGGGCAGGTCCTCCATGACCTTTGCCAACCTCCAGAAGCTGAGAATCCAAAGGGAGATTTTATTTTGCAATTATAAGGAGTAATGCAAATAAGGGCCATTTGAAAGTGGCTCCCTGGAGTCACTGAGATCTGTGGACTGAGATCTATGATGGAGGTCCTCAGTTTATTCTGCCTTGAGTGTCCTGCAGGGGTCACAGTAGGATCACACACAAAGCCCCACATTCTCCTTGCAATAAAAGGGAAAAAAAATCTGTGAGTTTTCTGAAAAACGATACTTCAGGATCTCTGTAGGGAGCTAGAGACCCATCTCCTGCTTGGTCTTCTCTCTGAAACTAACAGACCAAGCTGAATATGGATGAGCTTGCATCTCTGTGACCTTCTTTGCCTTTTCTTCCCTTTCAGATATAAGCAAGGTCAAGGCTGCAGAATGTGAGTCTCACAGATGCCCTTCCTGATTGCTAGCATGTCAGGAAAGCAGCTGTGGCTTCGTGGACTGAAGGTCAGGAGACCTGGGTTCAAGCCTTCATCCTGCCACTTCCTGGTTGTTATCACTTTGTCATTCAGTGTCTGTTTTATTCATCTCTTTGATGGGATAACGCCCATTTCTTGGGGTGAGCGTGACTGCTGTAAGTAACATAGGTGAAATGTTTGGTCCACAGTTAGTGCTCAACAAATAGTATCTGTCATTGTTATAATTTTAACAGCCACCAGGTTGTGAGAAAATATTGCTTAAGACTATTAAATTCAAGAAGAGCATTTGCCTAACTTTAGGATGCACAGAAATGTCACTTGGGAAGCTTATTAAAACACAGATTCTAGACATTAGCCCCAGAGAGTTAGATTCAGTAGGAGTGAGTCTGAGAATCTACATTTTTAACATGAGCTCCAGGTGATTCTGATGCAGGTGGTTCATGATCCACACTCTGAGTAAAATGTTGTGAAGAGGAAAATGAGCAGCAGGCAGGCTTAGCAAATATTTGTTGGTGCATTGATTGACTCATTGGGGATGCTAGCTCTCACCTGTAAAGGAGACTGAAAGTAAGCATCATTTTTTATCCCCGTAGTAATCAAGAAATCTCTCCATATGTCTAATTGCATCCTTGCCTGCAATAACCAAAGCCTGTTCCTCTTAGTAAAAATGAGAACGAGTGATCAGCAACCCCATCATAAAAACTCCTTAGATATTTGCTGTAAGCAGTCATGTCATCCCTTAATCATCTTAGGTTTTCACAAGACATCCCTTTTATTTGCTGTAATTTCAAGTCCCTATTAAGACTCGATAAATGATCTTTAATGACTAAAGTCCTGATAAAACAGGAATAAGTATCAAAGAATGTCAGAAGTCAATGGGACCTTGGAGATTTTTGAACATAAATTTCTCATTTGACAGATGAGCAAATTAAGACCTAATACATCGGTGGCAGGATATAGATTTAGACCGCTGGGTTCCTGCATTCCATTTCAGTATTCTCACTGCTACCTAACATAGGTTCTAATTCATTTTACGCCAGTGAAGACCTACCCTTTCCCAGGCACTGTGCTGGGCACTGTCAGGAACGGGGAGAAGTGTTGACCTAAAAAAAACCAGTCCCTGCATTAAAGAAGAGCACTGTCCAGTGGAAGAAGCATAAATCTAACAGACAACTGACAAATATCGTAACAATTGTGAAGTAGGTGCAAGATCTAATAGTATCTGAAAGAGCCTAAACATGGTCTTTTAATTTATTCAATCAATATTTATGGTAGACTGCCATACTACATGCAAGTCTTATGCTAGGCATTTGTTATATAATGATGAGTGGGCCTTCCACCATGCCAGTGTAGAGCCCATGGTCTAGAGATCTTCTCCCTAAGCAAAGACCAAGTGGCTTGAGGCCATCCTGGGAATTTCAAAAGGACAAATAAAGCAAAGATTCTTTCTTACATAACAAAAGTAAGGACATAATCCATGTTAAGTCAAATCAATCTTTCCTTACTCTCGGGAAGTCCAACTGCTAAAGGATCCCTAAAGATGGATGGCCCAAGATGTCCATCGACAGATGACTGGATAAAGAAGATGTGGTATATATATACAATGGAATATTATGCAGCCAT
>NW_027685608.1:0-367 GCF_054177405.1 Leptonychotes weddellii | reverse complement strand
ACCCCCCCCCCCCGAGATCAAGACCTGAGCTAAGATCAAGAATGAGAAGCCCAATCAACTGAGCCACCCAGGCATCCTAAGTATTTATTTCCTTTTTCTAAGGATTTTATGTATTTATTCAAGAGAGAGCAGGGGAAGGAGCAGAGGGAGATGGACAAGCGACTTGGCGCTGAGCACAGAGCCTGACCGGGGCTGGATCCCATAGCTCTAAGATCATGACCTGAGGTGAAACCAAGAGTCAACGCTCAACTGACTGAGCAACACCCCCCCCCAGGCACCCTAGAAAATGAAATTTTAGTAGAGTGAAAAAATATGAAATATCTAGTAATAAATCTAATAAAAATGTGTAAACTCTCTACACAGAGAA
>NW_027685607.1:0-367 GCF_054177405.1 Leptonychotes weddellii | reverse complement strand
ACCTCGAGCTGAGAGCGTGCGCCTGGGCTCCGCCTCTGCTGCCGGCTTCCCTGCTCCGATACCTGGGAGCTCTGCCACACTCAGACACCCCCGGTCTTTCTGTGACCCCAAGGGTCCTGAGACCACACTGTCCCGGAGGGTTCCACCCCCCGCTTAGCCACCGGAGTGATGTCCCTCAGCGGAGCAGACTTTTAAAAGTTCCGATTTTGTGCTCCGTGGTTCTATCACTTGCCAGAAGCGGCCGACGGAGGCCCCTCCCCCGCCGTCTATCCTCCCGAATATCGCCTCGGATTCACTTCGCACGTCCTACCTTCCAGAAAGTGGTCGCTTTTCTGATGAGAGAGTTGTTGCTGTTCTTTTCTTCGAT
>NW_027685606.1:0-367 GCF_054177405.1 Leptonychotes weddellii | reverse complement strand
GCCTCCGAGGATGCTGCAGGGCGGAGCCAGAGGTCAGCGGGCACCGTCCAACCTAGTCCTTCCCTCCCTGGGGACTGCTGGACCCCCGTCTGGGTAGCCCAGCCCACCGGCCCCCTCTGCCCCAGGCTCACTTTCTTTTTCAGAGTGTGGCTGAAGCCCACTCTCAAAATTTGCCCAAATGCCTTACCGCTCTCCCCAACCACCCTTCGGATAAACTCGCGGGTTTCCTATGGCTCCTTCTCTTCTCAGGAGCCCACGTGGCTCCCCACTGGAGAACAGAGCATCCCCGGGGCCGGCCTTCCCCACTGTCCCTCTCCCTCTGCCCTGCGGCGGGTCGCACTCGTGCCCTGGCCCCGGGAAGAGCACC
>NW_027685605.1:0-367 GCF_054177405.1 Leptonychotes weddellii | reverse complement strand
GAATTAAAGAAAATCTAACTTGCCAGCATAAAAGAACTTGTGTTTTACAATATTTTTCTTCTCTAAGAATAATATATTTCTCTTTGCCCATGTAGAAAACAGCAAGCATTATTGATGTGATAGATAAGAGGTTAGAGTCTTATCAGCTCTTTGGGGATACTATAGAAAGAGAGGTTAGAGTCTTATCAGCTCTTTGGGGCTACTATAGAAAGAGAGGCTGAGAGTCTTACCAGCTCTTTGGGGCTACTATAGAAAGAGAGGCTGAGAGTCTTACCAGCTCTTTGGGGCTACTATAGAAAGAGAGGCTGAGAGTCTTACCAGCTCTTTGGGGCTACTATAGAAAGAGAGGCTGAGAGTCTTACCAGCT
>NW_027685604.1:0-367 GCF_054177405.1 Leptonychotes weddellii | reverse complement strand
TCTCTCATTTGAGATAATTAGTTCCTGGATGACAGTACAAATTTTATCACAGAAAGAACTACGTGCAAATATTTAATAAGCATGATTGCTACTGGATTTGTTCAGATGGAAAAGCAGCAGATTACATTCCCTTTGCTTTGATGTAAGATCACAATGTGTTAAAGGTAGTTTTTTTTTTTTTTTTTACTTAAATTGCACCTGACTTCAGATCGTTTAAAGACACAATTTCATTCATTCACCCTTGCCAGCCTTTATCCCACAAAGCTATCTTTTATCCCCACTTTATATTTGGGGAAGAGAAATGTGAAAAAACTTCCTGAGGCCAGAGGGCAGTCAGCTCTATAACCAGCCCTCACCAATGATGGAA
>NW_027685603.1:0-367 GCF_054177405.1 Leptonychotes weddellii | reverse complement strand
CAATTGCTAGGTCTTGGGTAGCTCTATTTTCAACTTTTTGAGGAACCTCCATACTGTTTTCCAGAGTGGCTGCACCAGTTTGCACTCCCACCAACAGTGTAGGAGGGTTCCCCTTTCTCCACATCCTCGCCAACATCTGTTGGGTCCTGACGTGTTAATTTTAGACAGTCTAACTGGTGTGAGGTGGTATCTCATTGTGCTTTTGATTTGTATTTCCCTGATGGCTAGTGATGTTGAGCATTTTTTCATGTGTCTGTTGGCTATTTGCATGTCTTTTTTTGGAGAAATGTCCGTTTGTGTCTTCTGCCCATTTCTTGATTGGATTATTTATTCTCTGGGTGTTGAGTTTGGTAAGGTCTTTTTTTTT
>NW_027685602.1:0-367 GCF_054177405.1 Leptonychotes weddellii | reverse complement strand
CTGCTTAGATGATCTGTCCATTGCTGAGAGTGGAGTATGGAGGTCTCCTACAATTAACGTATTGTTATCAATATGACTCTTTATTTTGGTTAACAGTTGGCTTATGTAGATGGCTGCTCCCATGTTGGGGGCATAGATATTTACAATTGTTAGGTCTTCTTTTTGGACAGACCCTTTAAGAATGATATAGTGTCCTTCTGTGTCTCTAATTACAGACTTTAGTTTAAAATCTAATTTGTCTGATATAAGAATTGCTACCCCAGCTTTCTTTTGAGGTCCGCTGGCATGGAAGATGGATCTCCATCCCTTCACTTTCAGTCTGGATGTATCTTTAGGTTCAAAATGAGTCTCTTGTAGACAGCATATG
>NW_027685601.1:0-367 GCF_054177405.1 Leptonychotes weddellii | reverse complement strand
GCCACACTGGAGATACACACAGTGTGAGAACACTACACAGCAATGAGCATAGACAATTTCATACTGGATTCAACAATATGGATGAATGCCACAAACATAAAGTCGAATGGAAGAAGACAGACACAAAAGGGACAGGCAACATGATTCTTTGCCTGTCATAAATCAGGTAGCCATAAATGTGTAGGACTGTGATCTGTTTTCTTCCATATTAGTTTATTCTTGTGTAAATACAATAATGTTTTAATTACTAAAACTTCAAAATAGGTCTTACTATCTGGTAATATAAGCCTTCTAGCTTTGTTCTTCTCCAAAATTGCCTTAGAAGAGGCACTAGGTCCTTTCCATTATCATATAAATTTTAGTATCA
>NW_027685600.1:0-367 GCF_054177405.1 Leptonychotes weddellii | reverse complement strand
TGAATAGAACGCTTTCGTCCTTGGAGAATGAGTGAAGCGACAAGAGATAGATATGGAGTAACAGTTCCAGAAGTTTTTGTATGTAAAGTCACCCATTCAAGAGGTTTGTCTTCTTGTGCTATAACACCAGTTGGAGAATGAGGGGTACGGAAAATAAGAAGCAGCAGGGGGAGAGAATCATCATACCTGTAAGCAAAGGGAGTTTTTAATCGCTCCTCAACAAACTGCAGTTCAGTCTCTGCCTCTGAGGATAGAGTGCGAGGACTATCTAAAGCAGAATCACCTTGTAAAGTGCTAAATAAATTTTGTGATTTATAAGTTGGAATCCGCAGGAGAGGGTGAATCCAGTTAATGTCTCCTAGGAGTT
>NW_027685599.1:0-367 GCF_054177405.1 Leptonychotes weddellii | reverse complement strand
TCTTTCTTGCTTCTCTCTTCCCCTCACCCTCCGCTCTGGGTCTCAGGGGCACCTCTTGCCCATGGGAATGGCAGTGCCCCTTCCGGTGGAGAATGCTATGAGGATGCCAGAGCCTTGGTGGGCGCTGCGGAACTGTAGGAGGGGCTGGGTCTCAAAACACTTTAGAAGAGGGGCGCCTGGGTGGCTCAGTTGGTTAAGCGACTGCCTTCGGCTCAGGTCATGATCCTGGAGTCCCAGGATCGAGTCCCGCATCGGGCTCCCTGCTCGGCAGGGAGTCTGCTTCTCCCTCTGACCCTCCTCCCTCTCATGCTCTCTGTCTCTCATTCTCTCTCTCAAATAAATAAATAAAATCTTTAAAAAAAAAAAA
>NW_027685598.1:0-7174 GCF_054177405.1 Leptonychotes weddellii | reverse complement strand
TTTTGTATATACAGTTTCAGGAAGTATTTTAGAGGATCTTATTTCAATCAATAAGAAAGAAAGGACAATCCTTCAGAGAAAACAAAAACAAAATATATTTAAACTCAAAGGCAAACCTAAAAAGAATGGGGAGAAAGGAAGCTAAACTTGCTTTTTTTTTCTTCAAATTCTAACTTAGTATTTTTCATATATGGTCTCAATTACTTCTCACAACAATTTTAGGAGTTAAAATATAGGTATTCTTTTAGGGACCGGGCAATCGGTGCACTTGAGTAAATGCACAAGGCCACCAAGCTAGGGAATGGGAGAATTAGGATATAACCTCAGGTTAGTGAAGGTCCATGTTTTCCCCACACCAAGAATTTCTCCTTTTGCAGAATGTTGACCTACAGCCAGATGGAAGAAACAGGTCTTGTGAGGTAATCAATGATGGCAGCCTTATCAGTCCTTCATCATGGGATCTGAACATATTCCTTTGTCTTTACTACCATATCTTGCCCAATGTATTATTCCCTGGGGATTTTGCTTTCTCAGTGAAAGGTCAGGTTAGGTTATAAGAGTTGACTCTCACAACTCAAAATTCATACAAATATCTGCTCCTCGTGGGGTGTTCCGGAATACCAAAAAGCCTCCAAGTTTCAAAGGACAAGACGCTATTAATGACATTTCAGACTACTGAAATTCAAGGAGATTTGGAGAGTTGACATATAAAATATAGAGGTAATCATATAATTTATCTATCCTTAAGGTAAGTCAAGAGAGAAATGGGCAAGAAACAGAGGGAAGGAACTCTTCGGTGGGCAGAGAAAACAAGATGGAAATATTCTAGAGCAGTCTGTGTCCCCTTCACGAGGAACCCTTTACAAAGCCACTCTTGACACCCTCCCACCACCACGACCACACGGAGAGCTCCTGTCCTCAGGGGTACTAGTCACAAAATATTTGAAGGGAAAAGGAGCGGAAGAAGACCAAGTACATTTTACCTTGATTCCTGGCACCTTTAATGCTCATCCCAGGACCTTTTTCTAATATAGTAAATCTGGCAGAATGAGGAGTGGATGGTAGCAGACACAATCACAGGAGAGAATGAAAAGCCACTATTATTAGAATGCCTGTTTTCAAATGGAACTACGGCTCTATGGTTGTTCTCCATGTGTTCTAAAACAAAGGAAATATTTCAATTATATGTTTTCTTAATATGAGGAGATCATCAAGGGGGAGCTAGTCACCACAGGTAAGATGGAATTGATACAACACAGTGCATGATGTCACCATCTCCTCTTGATATCTGAATCTAAGACATTTGTGAGCAAAGTGATTATTTCCAGTTCTATGATTACTGCACAATCCACTGACTTTTTATGAAGAACATGTAAAAAATTCAGAACAGTTCCAGTTTACAGATGAGGACAAATGCAGTGATTTGTATTCTAAAGTTCCTGCAGAGGAGTGTGTGTGTGTGTGTGTGTGTGTGTGTGTGTGTGTGTGTGTGTGTTTATTATGACTGCTTCTTTGCAGGCCATTCTGGTAAGCATATGATTTCTTATATTATAATTTTGGAATGCTTTTCCTTAAAGAACTCCCTGAACTTAACCAGAAACATATATACACAGCTCATCTTATAGTTAAGTGAAGAAGAGGAAAATGCTAAAAGTAAAATATAAGAAAAGAAGAATCACAGAACTTTAGAGGAAGCTTAAACGTGAACCCAAACTCTGTCTTACAGCTAAGAAAATTGAGTCTCAGAAGTGGTCTTGCCAAAAGCATCAAGCAAGACAACAACGTTCAGCCCTTCTGAAGTCTAGTTTCATTGGAAAATGGCTATTGGTGGAAGTCCCTGGAAAAAGTCACCTGTCAGGGGAAAACAGTTCCTAAAGCTAGATAAGCTTTTGTTTGTGTTTCCACAGTAATATTTAGTTCTGGAGGAACAACGGAATCTCTCCTTGCTGATCTAATGACCTCAGTATTAGACCGTGCTGATAGCTATTAAAAGCATCTCTGCCCTAGGTTTGCTTTAGTGCAAGAGGAAAGCATTATTAATGAACATTCCGAATGTCACCTCACCTAGTTCTGGACCAAGCTTTTCAAGCTTGCTAGTGTTCTACAGACCTTGAGAGAGAGCCAGGTGTGAGGCAGCCTTTCAAGCTGATCTTAAAAGTCATAGTCAATAAAGCCTGTGGTTTTCCCCACATGGATTCTTGTGGGATTCACCTTGAGACAATCTGGGGGATGTTGACTGTGTTTCTTGTTTCCTACCAAAATCCACTTTGCCACTCCTAAAATGTGGATCAGAGCAGATGGGGAAGTCTTTCTCCATCTGGGTTCTTCGTTTTTTCTCTCCTCCTTCAGAGATTGACTGGATAGAAAAGGAAAATAATATTTTTTTTGTGAGCATTTTGCTATATATCAACCATTGTTGATTTTCCCAACAGGTCTATGAGGTAGGTATCATTTTCCATATTTTTAGGTGAACAAACTTAGGTTAGGTGTTTCTTAAGGTCAATGTTTAGAAAGTGGCGGATGTGGGATTCAGAGCATATCTTTTTGACCACAAAATCAACCCCCATACAAGTGGTTCCCAAAGAATAAACTCAGCATTCATCTGTGTCACCTAGAACTAGTCAGAAATGTGAATTCTTGGGCCCCATCCCAGACACGTTGAATCAGAAGCTCTGGGGTTGGGGTCAGAAATCTTGCCTCAACAAGCCTTCCATGCCATTTTGATGCACACTGAAACTTGCATTTTGGGTTCCTTTAATTTGGATACCCATTTGTAAAAGAAGAGAATTCACAATTTTCTTAGCCTTCCTAATGGATCATTTATAGCATGGTGTTTCTTCTGACTTAGATTGATTTAACACATCTCAGCTTCCTACATCCTAATGCCATTCACCTGTCTTCTGTTTATATGTCATTAACAAAAGGGAAGTTCTCATCCATGTATATATATGTATGTATGTATACACACAGATATACATGCAGTTAAAGGTGTTATTTTATTAGAAATACATGGAAAAGTATTCAACTGATACATTTCTAAACCAGTTAATGAGAATAGTTTTATAAATCAAGATTCATATGAATAATTTAGAAATGGTTATGGAATCCCTTTTTTTTTTTGATGGCCTAGCAAATGGTCTATCTTGGAGAATGTTCCATGCACACTGGAAAAGAATGTGTCTTCTGCTGTTACTGAGTTGAGTGCTCTGTAGATGCCTCAATCTGGTTTTTTTAATAAAGCAACCACAGGAGTGTAGAGGCCAGTGTGTGAGAACCCTGGAGCCCAGGCTTGGGTGCTCCTCAGTATTGGGGGAAAGGGACAGCAGGTGTGGTTTGTAAATGCCGATGCAGCGAAAAGGCTGAGCATGAGTCACCATCTGGCCCTTAGTAAGATGTGACCCCCTACAAAATCATGTGATTCCTGCAAGCCACCCATTCCTTCTCATTGGGGGGGGGGAGCAATGATGACAACCACGTTATGGAGGAGAGTATGTATAAAAGACTTCTGCAAACCATCAGTGATGATTCTGACTTGTGCTTGAATTCCTTGAGCCACCCATACTTCTTGCTCTTCCAAGATAGGCACTGAATTTAGGGAAACAGGAATCTTATGACTCCAATACTGACCCTGCCATTAAGGAAACAATTTCCCCAGTTCTGTATTCACTGTCAACTTTTAGTCTGTGACATTGAATAAGCCAAACAATGACCTGCTTAGCAATCATGGCAACATACTATATTCTCTAAGATTTTCATGCATGTATAGCTTTTCTAGCTAATTAGCATTCTCCTTTGTGCAAAGTTTTTAATTTCTCATTTTATCTCAGGTATCTTGTTCCTATTTTCTGTCCCCTCCTCAGGCGATTTCACATAAAAGAAAACTACTCTCCCTCCTCATTTCTAAGACTTTTCAGAGGTTTCTGTTGCCATCTCTCCATCTGAGTCTTACTAAGGTAGTTGTTACATTATTTTAGAGATGTCTTTATCCTTCCCTCTGCCTATTCATCCCATGGCTCAACTCCCATTGCCAAGGGCCAATATCATTCCTTGTACTGCTTAGCCAGAATCCTGATGCTACAGACAGCAGTATGCTTTGGACTGGAGAATTTTAAAAAAGAAAAAAGCAAAGAAAAGAAAGAAAAGAAACCCTTGGTGAAAAACTACAATGTTCCAGGCACTGAAGCCAATGCAGAGAAGTGGTCATAAAGCTGCCTGGTGGGAATGCACCACAGTACCTGACTTACTCTAATCCCATTTGGTTAATGCTGCTCTAAATAACTGGCATTAGAATTGTGACATAAATCAAGGCTTTCACATCCATTTAGCAATCAAAGGGGGAAAGAGCCTCTAGGAACATGATAATGGGCTTCAACTACAGCCTGATTACATGAAGGGGACCAGAGAGTTCTGGAGGGGCTTTCCAGAAACAAGTCTGGGGGGACCTCAGATCAGCGAAGAGAGATAAGACGAAGGGACCACCAATTTCTCTGCAAACGCCCAACAAGGAAGGCTGGACACTAGATGGCAGCAGCACCACACGTGTCCCTTCCCAATTAAACCTCCAGGTCTTGGGGGAAAAAAAATCACATTAACACACAAATACAACCAGATGACAAAATCAGCCTATCTTATTTGACAGCCCTCTCCCACCCTCATCCTATGTATGATCGAGAAACGATTTGGCAGGAATCATCGTAACTCTCTGATATACGAGCTGGGCAAAGAAAATGCTCCATATAAATAATAGCAAAAATGGGTAGTTACGGTTACTGGGATCATTGTTTCTTAAAAATGGGAATCAAAAAAAATGGGAATCAGAGTTTTTGTACCCCAATGAAAAGAGGTGGTATTAAAGACTTTAAGCAGGACGGACCCAAGGAGAGTGAAGTTCAAAGGACGACCTGGGACTGTCACAGTTATGCGTAAAGGTGTTCAACTGTGCACTCAACGTTGCTGATTGGGATCCTAATAAAGTAAAAATCATCTATACATCCTAGACCAGGAGTGTTAGATTTTGGAAACGTTTTTTAATGGGAGAAATCCCTCTTGGTGACATGAGTCATTAAGGATAGCAATGGAAAGATAAGACACTGTTTCTCAAGAAGTCAGCTCTCCTAAAAGATATATATATTGGTGGGGGCTGGGAAGAGAAGCTGGAAATGAACTATTGGAGCACCTAATGGGTGTTAAACATTTTTGTTGACTTACGGATTTACAGGTATCAACTGGGATCTGATTTGAAATCACAGAGGGGTGATCCTCACCTCTACCTGCTTAGTTCAGCCTAAAGACTAACTCATGGATTCCACTGGGAATTCCTAAATGACTGAGCCATTTGCCTTCTTATTCTCCCTCCAGGGATAACTTCAGCAAAATGGGAAAATCCAAGTCATGTGGAAAATCAAAGTCATATATGTATGTGGAAAATCCAAGTGATGTATGAGACTATAACTTTCAGGAAATCAAATTGGGTTCCTCATATTTGGAACCTCATGTCCCCGTGAGAGGAACATTAGTTTTGATGGTGGTTTCAATGGTTCCTGGTAGGCTGTAGGGAGACTCAGAAAATCCTGCTTTGGTGCTTACATTTCAAGATTGTAGCCCTTCATTTTCTGGATGGGTTATCACATTCTTATGTAACCTAGAGACCACTGGGGCAAGGGGAATATAAGAAAAATAAGTCAGGAATATAAAAAATTATTATGAAATTGCCAATCAATTCAATCTTGAATTCTGACTGAGACAAAACACAGGTGGAATCAAGCACCATGAGCAATTGCCAACCATGGGCTCTCCATTCCGCCAAAGGCATTCAGTGATGTGAAGGATTCAGTGTTTAGTATCACTGATGACTGTTAATGTTTTGGGACATAGAATGTAATCCTCTTTTACTAAGGTGTGGGGTGTCCATGTTCTGGTTCTCTCCAATCTTCTCAACCTTTTTGGTCAAGAATGGTGAATCCTTTCAATGTCCCTTTGTTAGTGCTAGCACTCACTCGCAATTTCTTTCTTCTGTGTACTGAACACAATTCCCTTAAATGCCTTGCCTTACATATTCCCCCCAGAGATTGCATGAATACCTTTTCTATTTGGGGAGGGTGGAATCTGGTTCATTCTATGTCCTACTGCCATTCTAGAGCTCTCTTCTCTCTCTGCTAGCTTCATCCCTTGGCAGATTCAGAAAGGAGCTCTCTTTTAAAGTCCCTACCCAGCCCATTAAATTTGATACAGAGTTTCACTTGAAGATTTGCCAACATGCCACCTCTACTAACCAGATCTTGCTATGAATTCTAGACATTCTTCCTGATTTCGAATTAAATCTGAACCTAAGTTTGTTCAGAGATAACCCTAACACAGCCTAAGTCAGGAAATAGGAAAAATCATTCTAACTTCTTGCACATAGTCACCATCCCAAAGATCTCTAAAAAATAATAATATATATTTTTAAAATTATGTTCCTTTTCCTCCCTTGGGGTTAGAGCTTGTGTGTTCTCTTTCCACCCGCAATTTTTTTCTAAGTTACGCAGGGGACTTGTCTCAGGTCAACAAGGAGAGAGAGGGATCAGCAGGTGGAGGCCAGCGTCTGCCCCCGCAGAATCCCTCCAGTTTGCCTGAGTTGCTGGGTTGCATTGCCTCTCCTCGCGTGTGGCGTGGGTGTCCCTCACCCGAGCGCCCAGCGAGGCTCCTTTCTCCAGCCTGCGCGCTGCTGCGCGGGAGGCCGAATGGAGCGCGGCACGGCGCAGGGAGCCCGAGGGCCCGAGGCTGGGCTCTGTCTGGGATTGCGCCGTGCCCAGACTCCTTCCCCTCTCTGTGGGTAGGGATGGTTGAGTCCAGCCGCCACGGCAGCGGCTCCTTGTGCCGCTAGCAGCCTGTCTTCTGCGCTCTCCGCCTTCCCTCTCTAGGCTGGCTCTCCTCCCCCCGCGCCCCCTCCCTCCCTCCCGCAGCTCCCACTCGCTGGCTCTCTCTCCAGCTGCCTGGGCTCCAGGTCTCTCCTGGCTGCGCGCTCGCTCCGCGCCTGCCCCCTCCCGCAGCCTCGCCTCCTTGGTGCCTTCCTGCCCAGCTCGGCCGGCGTGTCCCCGGCCCGGCCCGGCAGCCCGGTCGGCGCCCGGAGCCGCTCAGCCCTGCAGTGGCTCGGGACCGATGCTATGAGAGGGAAGCGAGCGGGGCGCGCAGA
>NW_027685597.1:0-367 GCF_054177405.1 Leptonychotes weddellii | reverse complement strand
AGCTACCTGGTGATACTCCTCACGTTTACTGGCGAGGGCTTGTTCCCTGTGTTCGTCCCCTGCTCTGCTCCTCCACATGGGCTGTGCATTACCTGTGTCTTTGAGTTTCACCACCTGGGACCACCTTCCCTGAGACAAACATAACAAATTGATCACACCCCACTGCTATTTTTTTTTTTTTTAGCAGGTAAAGAAATTTATTGACAAAGGTTTAGATGTTTTAGGACTTTCTTGTCCTCCACACAGTCAAGAGAAAATACTGACAATGGATAAACAAAAGGGAAAAGACTCTTCAGCAAAGATCTTCCGGAACTCACAGCACCACTGGTCAAACACTATAACCACTGCTGTCTATTTTTAAACACGG
>NW_027685596.1:0-367 GCF_054177405.1 Leptonychotes weddellii | reverse complement strand
ATTTTGACTATAAAACTGAATTATGTCTTGACGAACCATGAGAGATTATGGACTCTGAGAAACAAACAGCGTTCTAGAGGGGAGGAGGGTGGGGGCATGGGTTAGCCTGGTGATGGGTATTAAAGAGGGCATGTACTGAATGGAGCACTGGGTGTTATACGCAAACAGTGAATCATGGAACACTACAACAAAACTAATGATATAATGTATGGTGATTAACATAATAAGATAAAATTTTAAAAAACTGAATTATATCTTAATAAGAAATCTTTATTCAGCTGCAATCCTGTAAATTAGTGGAATTATATATGCTATGCACATATTTAACACATAATATTCTATTTATTGTTTTAAAAAATAAGAAAAG
>NW_027685595.1:0-367 GCF_054177405.1 Leptonychotes weddellii | reverse complement strand
TGACGGACACAATGAGCAAGGAAGCAAATCCATTCAGGTGGTCAAAGTGCTACTGGAAAAGGTCATCACCAGAGGGGAGCCGTAAGGGCAGGCAGGTAGGCTTCCTAAGGAGAGGATCTGTAGATGAGACCCGAACAGCAGGAAAGGACCAGCCACTCAGAGACGCTGGGGTCAGACCTTCCCGGCACCACCCACAGCCTGGCCCGGCCCTGGAGCAGAGGGTGCCTCTCACCCCCCCACAGAGGGAGGTCGATGAGCTCAGGTCTTACGAGCCAGAGATCAGATCCTGCAGAACCTGACGGGGGTGCTCAGGGGAGAGGGCCCAGGGGCAGCTGGACCAGGAGCGACCGGCAGAGGAGGCATGCCG
>NW_027685594.1:0-367 GCF_054177405.1 Leptonychotes weddellii | reverse complement strand
TCACTTCTTCTTTTGCATCCGTTTTTTGTTGATTTCCTCATAGTGGGATTATTATTTTGGCTGATGTGGGGTTTTTCTGTGTCCCCTGCTGTCAAGGTGTTGGCCTTGACATTTCGTCGCTCTCCTCGGCACCTGCTGTAGCAGCTCGGAAAGTCCGGGATGCTGCTCTCAGAGAGAAGCCCTGATTTCAGATTTCCGAAAACAATGTGACAATCTTGGGGAACACTTAGAAATCGGAGATAAGAGGGCGCCTGGGTGGCTCAGTTGGTTAAGCGACTGCCTTCGGCTCAGGTCATGATCCTGGAGTCCCGGGATCGAGTCCCGCATCGGGCTCCCTGCTCGGCAGGGAGTCTGCTTCTCCCTCTGA
>NW_027685593.1:0-367 GCF_054177405.1 Leptonychotes weddellii | reverse complement strand
GCATGAATGAACCTTGAAGACATTATACTAAGTGAAATAAGCCAGTCGCAAAAAGACAAATGCAGTATGATTCCACTTACTTGAGGGATCTAATCCAGTCAAATTCATAGAAACAGAAAATAGAATGGTGGTTACCAGAGGTAGAGGGGAGGGGAAAATGGGGAGTTGTTTAATGGGTACAGAGTTTCAGTTTTATGAGATGACAAAGTTCTGGAGATGGGTTGCACAACAATGTGAATATATTTAAAACTACTGAACTGTACCCTTAAAAATGGTTAAGATGGGGGCACCTGGCTGACTCAGTGAGTGGAGCATGCAACTCTTGGGGTTGTGGGTTCAAGCCCCATGTTGGGTGTAGAGATTGCTT
>NW_027685592.1:0-367 GCF_054177405.1 Leptonychotes weddellii | reverse complement strand
TAGGAAGTATAATTAATATTTTATAAACTGAGTCCCACTACCAGCGGAGACTTGGTTCAGTGAATCTGCTCAGGAAGCAACTGTTATAAGAAACCCGCCCTCTGCTCTATCTCAGTGCTTCCACTCTCCTTGACAGAGAAGGAGCTGGGCCAGTTTTCACAGTTACATTCTTTTTTTTTTTTTTTTTTAAGAATTTATTTATTTGACAGAGAGAGACACAGCGAGAGAGGGAACACAAGCAGGGGGAATGGGAGAGGGAGAAGCAGGCTTCCCGCGGAGCAGAGAGCCCGATGTGGGGCTCGATCCCAGGACTCTGGGATCATGACCTGAGCCGAAGGCAGACGCTTAATGACTGAGCCACCCAGGC
>NW_027685591.1:0-367 GCF_054177405.1 Leptonychotes weddellii | reverse complement strand
TAAATATAAACTACTTTAAGTTTGTTGGTTTAATTACAACAGGCATGCCTTTAGAGTTATTAGCAATTAAGTATAATACCTTTATTCTACCTAGGTTTACTAAAAGTCAAATAAGCTCAATGTTACCTGTTTCAAAATTTATCAGCAGGAAAAGTAACTTAAGATGAGGATTAGTTGATTTAATGTCTCAAACATTTTATGAGTAATCTAAGTATGATTAAGAACAAGTGAAGTAAATAAATATAAGTGGGATAAAAACATTTTTTAAGATTTATTTATTTATTTGAGAGAGAGAGAGCAGGAGGAGGGGCAGAGGGAGAGAGAGAGAGTCCTGAAGTAGACCCCCCTCCCTCGCCGCTGCGTGTGG
>NW_027685590.1:0-367 GCF_054177405.1 Leptonychotes weddellii | reverse complement strand
CCGTGCCACAGACTAGCACGTTCCTTCCCACCCAGAGAGGACCCAGTGTAGGCCGGCTATGAGTTCCTTTATGAGGAGTAGAGCATCCATATCAACACCAGTATCTCATTTAATCTCCAGTCCTTGGGTTCTCAAGCATGAGTTCCAATCCTGAGTTTGCTGCCCCACATTCTGGTTCAGTTGGGGTGGGGGGGCTTGATCTGGTTAAAACCTCCCAGGTAGCTGTGATATGCAGCCGAGGTTAAGAACCACTACTCCAATGGGTGAGTCTGGTGATGGGTATTAAAGAGGGCATGTACTGAATGGAGCACTGGGTGTTACATGCAAACAATGAATCATGGAACACTACATCTAAAACTAATGATGT
>NW_027685589.1:0-367 GCF_054177405.1 Leptonychotes weddellii | reverse complement strand
AACGCGAAGGCTCTGAACCCTAAGGACACTGTGAGGAACAGGAGGGTGTGGGTGTAGTCGCTCTTCCTAACCGCAGGATCAGATACCCATGACCTTGTCTGTAAGGCAGGCCTCCAGCAGTCGAGACCAATGCTGGTTCTTTGGTTTGGAAAAAGGCAACATGGCATGGTTTCTGGAGAAACTGGTTGAGGGCTTTCCTTGGCACCTTCGGTCCCATCCGTGCGCCTTGATGCCTGGGCTGGGCTCATGGTGCGCTTGGGACGCGGCCGACCATCCCGGGCCCCACACCTGCTTCCAGCCCAGGGCTTCAGGCCGGCCCCTTCCTTCGGGCTGCCCACACGGCCTCTGAGCGTTGCCCTCACGGTCA
>NW_027685588.1:0-367 GCF_054177405.1 Leptonychotes weddellii | reverse complement strand
AACGTAGAAAGTTCATAGAGGTCCAAACACATTTTCTGAATTTACTTAAGAGACAACGTTCTTTGATTGCATTTGAATGTTCTAGACAGTTAAAATGGGACAATTTTGTGAATGGAAAATTGGATGGGTGGAAAATTTCTCTAATTTTGTTGTGATTACCGAAATTAAATTTATCATATGACATGCCCTTCTAAATAAACACTACAATACCCTGAAGAACAGTGTTTTTGCCTTGTCTTGTCAGTGGACATACATTAGTCATTCAGATCATGGCCATGTGATTCAGAAGGGACTCATATTTTGTCATACTTTTGTATTAACACCTGAACTACCTAATGATTTTTTATTTTCTAATTATTATTTTTCC
>NW_027685587.1:0-7175 GCF_054177405.1 Leptonychotes weddellii | reverse complement strand
CTCTTCACCCTGATGTGTCCCTCAGGAGCCTGGGAGCACTCTTTCTATTCAAGTCTCTGGCAGGTTGCATTTTTTTAAAAGATGACTGCCAGCTTTGCTTTGATGTCTCAAGGAGTCTGACTTAAGGGGGAAAAGCCCTTCTGCATGTTGGTGTAAGGATTTGCAGCCCGGTGCCCCCCCTGCGTCCTCAGAGTCATCCCACCATGGGACCTCAGCAACCTCTGTGTTCCATTTTAAATCATGAGCGTGGCATTCCAGCATCAGTGGTCCCCTGGGGCTTGCTTGGCACAGACGGGACCGTCTCACGGTCAAGGGCCAGAGTGGCGCAGGCAGCCTCCCTGGGAGAACCATGTGTCTCCTGCCACTTTCCACCAAACTCACGGCCTCCCCTTCTATCTGTTCTGTCCCCTAAAGTACACATCCTTGTCTCCCCTAATATCAATGTCTTTTCATGAGCAATATCTACCTCTCTCCTGGAGAAGGCTTCTCCTGAATTCCTTCTCCACCTCACCCCCCATGCCCCCAAGGGGACCCCGGTGCTTGAATGAGCCACAGAGGCAGCTTCTCTTCTTGAGAGAAACCTAAAGATTGATGGGAGGTCCCCGGCCATCCAGGTTTAGCCCTGATTGTCAGGTCCACACTTAATTCTATTATGTTTTCCTCTTCTGATTGTTGTCCAGCAGGAATGCCCCTTACCCCTGACTTCCCTGTGTTGGGGTTGGATCCAGGACCTTTCCTGACCTGGAAAGGACCCCACGGCATAATGCAGGGTCGCGGTGGAAGGGGTGACCCCCGAAAAGGTGCAGGGGCAGCCTGCGGTGTTTTATGTCTGAGTGCTGCCATCCCCTCCTTCAGCTCCATTTATGGAACGAGTCCATTGCACTTTGAAACAGGCCCATTGCGCTTCCCGCTCGGTCTCAACTATCTCTTCTGTGAAATGGGGATAATAAAACCCAGGCCCTAAGACAGGGGACGCGACCAACTGATCTCTCGAGCCCTCTGCCATCCCTGGGAACTGTTTTTATGGAATTTTACAGAAGACTGACTGATGCATTTAGAAACGACCTCAAACTTTTACAGAGAAGTTGCAAGCACGGTATAAATATTTGTCCAGATCCATGTGGGAATAAATGGCTGACATGGTGCCGCATTCACCCCTGGACATTTCCGCATTGTCACCTTACACACAAGGACATTCTGCTACATAACCACAACACACCCGTCAATCGGGAGTGTGTCCGCTCCATTTCTACCACCCGGTCATCCTGGCCCCTTCAGATCCCCCCACAGTCCCCAGTCAGGCCTTTGACCAGATGTGCCCAGCAGAGAATCACGCATCATGTTTGGCTGTGAGCTCTCTTCAGTTTCCTACTGTCTGTAAGAGTCTTGTGCGGTTGCGCGGCGTCTAGACTTTTGAGCATCGCAGACTCCGTATGGGGTGGCCCTCGGTGGTTCGGGTCATCAAGTCCCGTCCACTGGCATGTGGTCTCCACTTGCTCCATCACAGATGGATCACTGATTCCCTGATTAGGGTCCGTTGGCCAGGTCCTCGCAGGAAGCCAGTTTGCATTTGTGATTATTCAGTATTTTTGTGGGGCGGCGCTTTGAAACCATGGAAATATCCATTTACTCCTCAAGTAGAGTTAATTAATTCAAAATACAATTATGATGATAACTAATTGATATAATTAATTAATTGGCATATGTGTGGACTCGTGGTTTCCTAGTCCATCCCGTGGGTTATGATTCATTATTATTACCATGTATCTTGATGCTTAGGTTGTCCCCAGTGTGGTCAGTGGGAGCCCATTCCAGATGGCTTCTGTGTCCTTCTGATGTGTCCCCATCATTCTCTGAGCACTTCTGGATTCTCTGGCACAAAAATACGTTTTAGGCTGATCTTCCAGTTTCCTGTCCCAAGCTCTGGAGCTGGCCGTTCCTCTCAAAAGCCCCAAGTCTTTTTGGCAGACAGTGGATGGTGACAGGGACTCTCCTTGATCTAACTTTACTTGGGCTCCCCTGAGCTCCCTGCTCTGCTGGGCCCAGCATGGGCTTCCTCTCTGTCCTTGTGGAATCCACTTTGAGCAAGAACTGTGCTAAGTCAGTATATCACCACTCCTCTGGCCCACACCAACCACCCTGGCTATCTGATCAAATTCCTCATCCCCAACCTGGACACCTTAGCACCCTGGTCTGCGTTCAGCAGGAGTTCTGTGGAGTTGTCGAGCAAGAATGCCCCTTACCCCTGACTTCCCTGTTTTGGGGTTGGATCCAGTCTGATCCCTCTCCCCTACCACTGATCCCCCCTGAGTCATCCGTCATCCCATCCTTAACGCATGTCACAAACCATTTTTCTTTTATGAGGATGCCATTCCTCCACCCTCCCTGGCTCTGGCCCACCTATCCTCAACAGCCCTCTCCCCACCTCCCCTGCAGCGTGGTCCCTCCCCCATGGAGCCTTACCTTCTTGTCCCCCCGACCCCAACCCCTTCATGGCTTTTGCCTGTCCTTGTTGTAGGGAAGACAGAGGGAGGAAGAGCCTATGAGAGCCTTTGACGGTGGAATCTTTCAGTCAGCGGTGATAGTCTCTGCTTAGGAACCAAAGACAACCCGTGGTGATGCTCACGCGGACTGTTCCCTAGAGGCTGAGGCTTTCTGGCTTGGATCCTCTGTGACCCTGTCTGTACCTCTTAAAAAGAAGAGCTGTTGGTGGCATTCAAGAGAGAACAGATCCTTTTTTCCTTCTGTGCTTCCACATGAGCTTCAGGGCACAGGAGTGACCTTGGATGAGTTACATTTTAATGATCCCTCCAGCTTCGGGGCTGGTCAGAAAATTTTCCACATCTTCCTTCTGGCTGTTCATGCTTTTGGGAAGCAGGCCTGGTGCCAGTAGTCTGGTCTGAATCTCTCTGAGCACCGCCAGGGCTCCCAGCCTCCAGCGCTCCTCTCAACTGCTGGCTGAGAGGGGTGCAGGCTCTTTTGGGGTTTCCCTCAGACCCCCTTGCAGATTCCCCTCCTGGGGTGGGAAGAGACAGACAGGTGCCAGTGGACAGAAGAGACTTCAGGAAGTCTGAGCATAGATAACTGGGGACTAACAGCCCCAGAGGCTACAGGGCAGGAGCCCACCCACCACGAGGCCAACGAGGCTGAAAATGCAGGGACCCTCACTTGCTCGGCCTCTTCCACAGCCTGTGTGATCTGCAGTCACGGTTCTGTAGTCTTGGTCTTAAAGAAGGATCTCCCAAATTCTCTAAGCTGTGGGCCCCACAACCTGGGCCTACCCCAGGTCTGATGCCACGTGGGATGTGACTCCAGCTCCCATGTGTCCCAGAGGGGTGGGAAAGGCCCAATGACAGGACCCCCTCCCCCACCTCCACCCCAGGCGTGGGCAAGTGGCTTAGTGTCGCAGTCAAGAGCAACCCTGCCTGGGTTCAAATCTCAGCTCTGACATTTACCAGCTGTGGGATTCTGGAAGTCCCCTCCGAGGACTGATGTGAGGATTGATACATTCATCTGTGTATGTGAACTTTATCGTCTGCCTACCTGCCCACCCACCTGTCATCTGAAACACACAGACACAGGAGTCCCCAGAAGAGCACTTAGATGTATCATCCCTCCATTCAGCTCCCTATGAAACACGGCCGTGAAAGGTACATGGCGACGTGGCACGCAGCTTGGAGAGCCCTCAATCTTCCCCCCATTCTTCAAGGCCAAAGAATGTTCCCTGAGTTCTTTGCCTTATTTATGGAAGGTTTGGAAGGCTCATAAAAGTTTCAGAACATTTAGAGTTTCGGAGTATGGTCCTGGGCTGCTTTGCCAGAGAGCAGCGTGGCCTCGCCCTGACACGTGGGATCGTGTATGCAGCCCAGGAGGCAGAGCGCTAACCGCTTGGCTGTGCTGCCTCCCAGCTCTGTCCCCAAGGGAAGGGTCTGCTGTCCCCTGTCTCGATGAGGGAGAAAATGACAGGACTGGGTGCTCAGGAGGGATTAGGCTTTGGGGCCTTCAGGAGGGTTGCTGGCTGAGAAAGTGAGGAGGATATGGACCTCTTTTGTGGGAAAACCCCCCAACACTAGCCTTAGAGGGTGCTCTTACCTGGGAGGTGCTCCTGCTTTGTCCTGAGAATTTTTTCTTTTTTTTTTTAAGATTTATTTGTCAGAGAGCGAGCATAAGCAGGGGGAGCAGCAGAGGGAGAGGGAGAAGCAGGCTCCCCACTGAGCAGGGAGCCAGATGTGGGACTTGATCCCAGGACCCTGGGATCATGACCTGAGCCGAAGGCAGACGCTTAACCAACTGAGCCACCCAGGCACCCCTGTCCTGAGAATTTCAAGCCTCCCACAGGAGATCGACCACGTGGGGAATTGTGACTCCATTTAGCACCACCCTGCCTACCTCTTCCCTCATTGTCAGGAAGCTGGGCGCTAGACACTTGAATTTCACGTGCATTTCTTGCTTCTGCCCTGGCCAGCTGTGTGAGGCTACAGTGAATAACAGCATGGCCACTGGTTCTAGATGAGGCCGGCATGCCTGGGCCCTGGCTGGGCCTCAGAGCTCAGCTCCTCCCATGAAGAAACCCTCTCTAGGCGCGAGCCTGCCGTCCCAGAGCCTTCCCTTCCTATCCTGACTTCCCAGAACGCGACCTCCCTGGCCCCCACCACCATTTCCTTCCCCGCTCCTCCTCCCTACCCTGCTACCTGTCTTCCCTGCCCACCAACCAGCCTTTCCTACCCACCCCCCCTCCCCTATCCCATGCACACTGAAATTCCGGGGTCCTAGAAGGGCTGCAGCTCTTTGCTTAGTAGAGGGAGGCTGTATCATTTTTGTCCCTAACCAAGCCCTTCTGAAAATAAAAGGGGGCTGTGGGACGATGAGCACAGGCAGAGACTGTCCCGGGCAAGCTCGACTAGGTGGTCACCCTGTTCCAGCTCTAGTCATTCCATCCTTCCCTGGCTGAGCTCCCACCAGCCTGCATGGCCCTTCTTCCTTCTTCTTCTGGAATAAGCACAACAATGCTTGTGTCCACTCAGCTCGGGCAGAGTCCTGCCTCCTCGGACCTGCCCCTGGGTGCCGGCAAGAGCTGGCTTGCCCTGGCTGGCCGGACTGTGAAGTTTTCAGGAATTTTACAGGCCAACTGTTAAATACAGCCACCATCCTAAAATTAAATGATATGAACTCACCATTAAATAAGGCAATAAATACCCTAAATTCATCACTTGCTAATTACATTGTTATTTTCTAGGCTCTTGATGTTATTTATGTCCACTCTGTCTGTCCAGAGGAAATACCCTGGCCGGGCTCACTGCCGCACTTTGCTTTCCGGCTCTGTCTTCAGCGATGTCAGCTCCATAGCTGGGAACTGGCCACAGTGGGAGTAGTAATACCACTGAAATGGCGAATGCTATAAACCAGGGCTGGATTTGTTGATTGTCTATACTTCAGAAAGTGATTCGAGAAAGAAAATGTTAGTCATTCAAATTAAACTTAAAAAAGCATATTTTTGGTCCCTAGCCATTACGTGGTGAATAATACACGAAATGGAGGGAATATTTCTCGGCATTTGAAAACTTAACTGATTTAGCAAAGAAGTTGCTCATGTCTAAAGAGGTTCCAGTTTAGGGGCGCCTGGGAGGCGCAGTTGGTGAAGCATCTGACTCTGTTCAGCTCAGATTATGATCTCAGGGTCATGAGATTGAGCCCCGCATCAGGCTCCACGCTCAGTGCAGAGTCTGCTTGGGATTCTCTCTCCCTCTCCCTCTGCTCCTCCCACTTGTTCTCTCTCTCTCTCTCAGTAGATAATACATCTTTTTTTTTAAAAAAATTGTTTCAGTTTAATAGATATAATTAGTATGAAAGGGAGAGATAGTTTATGATTTAAGGACATCAGATTTAAGGACAATAAATTTACTGGGGAGAGAGCTGATTGGGATGCAACTCTGCTTCTCAACCCATGGTTAAATGCAAGGGTTTGGCAAAAATCGATGAAGGCATTCTATGAGAATCAGTTGGCTATGCATAGTGTAGAATATTGTATATTTCAGCATTGTTTATAAATTGCATACTACATATCCTTTACGTCAGGAAAGTTCATGATAAACATGTTTACGTATACATAGGCACATGCAACTCTTCTTATGCACGAACTGCAGCCCACCCCTTGGCCCAGGCTGGGTTGGGTGCCTCTTTTTCCTGCTCCCACGATAAACTGTGTAGTCCGTCTCACCCACTGAACTTCTTGAGGACAAGGATATCTCTGTAGCTCTAACACTTAATTCCATGGCACATATCATGTACCTCTCCTAAAACGTAATTAAGTACTTTCTGGATTTAATAGTTGAGCGAGTGAAGGCAACGCTGTGCACTCTCCATGCATTTTTCTCTTCCTGGGGAGGGACCGCGTTCCAGGCCCTCTTACACCGGGGTGTGGCCATGTGATGAGTTCAGCTGACTGCTGTGTGTGTGGTAGGGGGGATGCCAGCCCCTTTCAGACAAGACCCTCCAGAAGCCTCTTCCTTCTCTGCTATGGGCACCCTGGAGGCCAAGTCTTCCTGATCGGGTAGCCACATGACAGAGGGGGGATGCCTTACCCACAAGGTGAGTAAAAGAAACTTTTATTTTGTTCAGCCACTAAGATCCTGGGGTTCACTTGTTACCACAGCAGAGCCTAACCTATCCTGACTAATACAGGTGGGTGGACTGGGATAGCAACTGAGAAATGGCAGGTGGACTGGGACCAGCTTGCATAGCATGTTAGTGGTGGGGCCAGGCCAAGAACCCGTCTTCATTTTCCCTATGCAGACTGCCTCCCAACACTTTTCTGGAAGTTTAGAATAAAGTGTGAATCCAAGGTGGCTTTTGTTCAAAGCCCCATTTCAGAGGATAAGTGGTTAGGACCCACTCATATGGTGAGGCCTCCTGAGGCCACCAGCCCAGTAGGCATGCCCACCAAACATCCTCCTTCATTAAAGGATCAACAGGTATGGCTGGTGTGTGGGATTCAGTCTCCCATTAACTGTCATTAGCCTGGCTGATGTTTCACCCACAAGCACCCCTCCCTTGTCCTGTCATTTGCCACTTCCCTGTGAGCGTATCCAAACAGGTTTAAGACTTGAAGGGAGAGAGAACCAGTTTTGGAAGTGATACTCTCAGGGCATAGAACTCAGGTCCCAAAGGCAAGTGGA
>NW_027685586.1:0-367 GCF_054177405.1 Leptonychotes weddellii | reverse complement strand
GCCTCCGAGGATGCTGCAGGGCGGAGCCAGAGGTCAGCGGGCACCGTCCAACCTAGTCCTTCCCTCCCTGGGGACTGCTGGACCCCCGTCTGGGTAGCCCAGCCCACCGGCCCCCTCTGCCCCAGGCTCACTTTCTTTTTCAGAGTGTGGCTGAAGCCCACTCTCAAAATTTGCCCAAATGCCTTACCGCTCTCCCCAAACACCCTTCGGATAAACTCGCGGGTTTCCTATGGCTCCTTCTCTTCTCAGGAGCCCACGTGGCTCCCCACTGGAGAACAGAGCATCCCCGGGGCCGGCCTTCCCCACTGTCCCTCTCCCTCTGCCCTGCGGCGGGTCGCACTCGTGCCCTGGCCCCGGGAAGAGCACC
>NW_027685585.1:0-367 GCF_054177405.1 Leptonychotes weddellii | reverse complement strand
CTGAGAGGGGGTTGTCCACGAACTGGGCTCTCTCTGCTCATTTCTGTGGGCGGCTGGGCTTCTGGGCCAGCACTGCCCACTGAGGTGATGGTACATTTCATATGTCAACTTGGCCAGGCCACCGTACCAGTTTGGATCAAACATCGGTCCAGATGTCACTGTGAAGATTTTTTTTTTTTTTTTGATTCAATTAACATTTGGAATCGGTAGAGGCCAAGTGAAAGGGATCTCCCTCCATACTGTGTGTGGGCCTTCCTCAGTCTGTTTCAGGCCTTAAGAGAAAAACTGAGGTCCCCCGGGAAGAAGGGGTTCTGCCTGCAGTCGGCTTTCAGATTGGAGCGGCAGCGTCCGTCCTTCTGATCTCCGC
>NW_027685584.1:0-367 GCF_054177405.1 Leptonychotes weddellii | reverse complement strand
GAGTTGGATGCTCAACCTACCGAGCCACCCAGGCGCTCCTACCCTGGTATGATTTTGTTAACATTGTGCATTGAGCATTACAGCCTTGCTGAGTTATCCATGTCTCACAAATGTTGACACATTCCATCACACACATTTGTTAATGTCATCGCCCAGCTTAGCAGTACATTATTGTAAAGCCATTGAGTTCCGGGTGGTGGATACAAGTTTCCCAGTCCTCTCATTTTCATGCTAGAACTCAACTTTTATCGTTATTTTCCTCATGTTTGAGAGTCTGTCTCCTGAGCGGTGAAGGCTGAATTGCCATAGTCTGTCAATCATTCTTTCAAGTAAAAGTGATGTTCCATGAGAAAGCAGCTGTTTGCGC
>NW_027685583.1:0-367 GCF_054177405.1 Leptonychotes weddellii | reverse complement strand
AAGCATTCATTTCATTGAATTTGCTGTGGACTCATAAGTGTTTATTAAGTCTATTTCTAATAGGAAGAGCATATTTTTTTCTTTTTTAGTTCAGACTTGTTTTGATTACAAGTGGCAGAAACCCAACTCAAACTAGCTTACACATAAGAGGAGATTTATTGGATTCCATAGCTGGAAAGTCCAGGAAGTGATCTCACTTGTGGTTTGCCTGGACTCAGGAAATCAACTAGTTGCCCTATGCACCCTTTGTCCACTTATCTTTGTTGCCTTCATTCTTTCCCACTACAGACAGGTGCTCTCCATGTAGTAAAAAAAAAAAAAAAAGGCTGCTGGCAGTCCTCATTCACATACTTCCAAAACGTAACAC
>NW_027685582.1:0-367 GCF_054177405.1 Leptonychotes weddellii | reverse complement strand
ATTTTGACTATAAAACTGAATTATGTCTTGACGAACCATGAGAGATTATGGACTCTGAGAAACAAACAGCGTTCTAGAGGGGAGGAGGGTGGGGGCATGGGTTAGCCTGGTGATGGGTATTAAAGAGGGCATGTACTGAATGGAGCACTGGGTGTTATACGCAAACAATGAATCATGGAACACTACAACAAAACTAATGATATAATGTATGGTGATTAACATAATAAGATAAAATTTTAAAAAACTGAATTATATCTTAATAAGAAATCTTTATTCAGCTGCAATCCTGTAAATTAGTGGAATTATATATGCTATGCACATATTTAACACATAATATTCTATTTATTGTTTTAAAAAATAAGAAAAG
>NW_027685581.1:0-367 GCF_054177405.1 Leptonychotes weddellii | reverse complement strand
TGATGTTGGCTAAGATGAGAAGTCCTTCCAAAGCTTTTGCCACACTCATTACATTCATAGGGTTTCTCTCCAGTGTGGATTTTCTGATGTCGAAGTAGTGGTGAATTACCAACAAAAGCTTTTCCACACTCATTACACTCATAAGGTTTCTCCCCAGTGTGGATTCTCTGATGTATAAACAACTATTTATATTATATTTATATTTATATTTGTATGTAACAAACCCGGAACTACTTGTAAAACTATTTCCACACTCTCCACAGAGATAAGGCCTGTCCCCACTGTGGATTCCCTGATGCCTGATCAGATTTGCATTATCATTAAAGGCTCTCCCACACTCTTCCATTGATAGGGCTTCTCTCCAGTG
>NW_027685580.1:0-367 GCF_054177405.1 Leptonychotes weddellii | reverse complement strand
ATGGAGAGGCCACGCAGTGAGCCACAGACCTCTGCAAGCCCCACACTGGGATCACCTATAACCCCTGAAGGCCTCATGCCTGCACTGTCCAGGGCCTCCCTCCCTCCTACCTGAGGACAAGAGTAGGAAAGTAGAGACCAGTTACCACTGGCCAACTAACCACGGTGAGCTGGGTGCTGCTGGGTGCTGCTGGGTGCTGGTGGGTGCTGGTGGGTGCTGCAGGTGCTGGTGGGTGCTGCTGGGTACTGGTGGGTGCTGGTAGGTGCTGCTGGGTACTGGTGGGTGCTGCTGGGTGCTGCTGGGTGCTGGTGGGTGCTGGTGGGTGCTGCAGGTGCTGGTGGGTGCTGCTGGGTGCTGCGGGTGCTGG
>NW_027685579.1:0-367 GCF_054177405.1 Leptonychotes weddellii | reverse complement strand
GTCGTCCACCCCCACGTTGCTGCTGACCACGGTCAAGTCCTTGACGTGCGTCTCCAGCAGCGCCTTGATCAGGTTCTCTGGAATCCCGCAGAGCCCAAAGCCGCCGACCATGATCTTGGCCCTGTCAGAGATATCTTTCACGGCCTCCATGGGATCCGCGTAGAATTTGGCACAGGCACGAGCGTTGGTGGCCAGGCCGTGCACACTGCCCTGGGCCTTGGCCAGCATGGGCCCCGAATGGCTGGCGGGGACGCAGCACCCAAGCACCATCGCCAGCCGCCGGAGGGCCGCCATCGTGCGCTCTGCCTCCGGGCACCGGACCCGGTGGGGACAGACCGCTGTAGCCAGCGTGTCCAGAGCAGGGAGG
>NW_027685578.1:0-367 GCF_054177405.1 Leptonychotes weddellii | reverse complement strand
CTTTCCAATTTCCTGGCAGATATCTTTGGCTTAGATGTTCTGTGGGTACCTCAAATTCAGTATCCCCCAAACTGAGTTTAGTATCTTTCTTACAAACCCACCCTTTATGCTGTGTCCCCTATTTCATTAAGTGGCACCACCCTGTGCTAATTCCTGCAAGTCAGGTACGCGTGGGTCTTGAGATCTGGCCTTTGGTTGTCTTTCCAGTCTTATCTCCTCCCCCAGCACATTCACTGTGTGCCACCTACAGGAGACTACCTGTAATTCTCTGAGCATGCTCTGCACCTGCTGCTCCCTCTGCTGGTAACACCCTTTCCACAATTGTCCCACTGAATTCCTACTCAGTTTTCAACTCTTGGCCCCAGTG
>NW_027685577.1:0-367 GCF_054177405.1 Leptonychotes weddellii | reverse complement strand
GCACAAAACATGACAGAACCAAATCTATTGGTAAAATAGTGGGGGTGCCAATGGCCAAACGTTCACCGCTGTTGTTAAAGCCACATTAGGCCTGTGAAGTGATGTTGCCCTCACTTTCCCCTGGCAGTTTTATAAACTGAACTTTGCAAGGGGGTTCCTGAAAAGTAAATATTTAGAAGACATGTTTAGTGATAAAAAATACTCTATTAATAAATACTTAGGGAAATGGAAGTGTTTCTGTAAATGGTACCAAGACGAGAAATTCTTACAGCAAGAGGAAACACGTCTTAGGTTAGTAATAAATGGCAAGTCTGTTTTCCTTCTTTACTTGGGGAATCCAAACTTACTCAACAAAGTTGAAGAAATC
>NW_027685576.1:0-7176 GCF_054177405.1 Leptonychotes weddellii | reverse complement strand
TTGTTTCATTCCCCAGATTAGGGAAGTTCTCAGCTACGATTTGCTCAAATACATCTTCTAGCCCTCTCTCTCTCCACTCCCTCCGGGATTCCAATTATTCTGACATTGGAACGCTTCATGGTGTCACTTATTTCTCTGATTCTATTTTCATGGATTCTGAGTTGTTTTTCCCTGGCCTCCTCTTTTCCCTTTTTATCTATTATACTGTCTTCCAGATCGCTTATTCTCTCTTCTGTCTCAGTTACCCTAGCTGTTAGATTATCTAGATTGGATTGGATCTCATTGATAGCATTTTTAAGTTCTGCCAAATCACCTTTCATTTCTGCCCTTAGAGACTCTATGTTTCCATTAATTGACTTCTCCATTCTAGCTATTTTCTTCACAATTGCTAGCCTGAATTCCATCTCCGACATCTTGGTTATATCTGCATCCATTTGTAAATCTGCAGCATAAGTCATAATCTCTGAGTCTTTTCTGTTTTGGGGGCTCCTCCTCCTAGTCATTCTGTTGGTGGGTGTTTGAGGGAATGTATAGAGCCCAAATTATTGACCAGAACCCAAGCAAGATGCACCTGTTTTCTTGGGACCTCAGAGTTGCTGGCCTCTTGTTTTCCCAGCCTGTCTTCTGGGGGAGGGGCCTGCTGCACTGTTACTCAGGCAATCCTGTTTGGGCAGAGTTGCCCCGCCCCCCTGTGGCGGGCGATGGGCTCAGCAGGAATCAGTTTTTGGGGCTTTTGTTCTCTGGCGGCTTTCCCTGGTGGCTTTCTGCATCTCTTCTGCGAGTCAGAGCAGAAGACACAGTTTCCAACCCTCTGCCTCAGAGCAGAGAGATCGCAGTCTGTTCTTCAATGAGCTCTCCAGGCCACACCATCTCCGTTTCTGTCTGTGCTGCTATAAACTGTAACAGCCTGGATTGTGTGCCCCTCTGCTGTGCCCCCAGTCCTGCCTCCAGGTCGGGGCACGTCTCTCCCCTTTGTGCTTATAAAACCGCCAGCAGCCCCCAGATCACACATGCGACCCCGCTGCTCTGCGTTTCCACCCTGGAGGCTGCAGTTCGCAGGTGTGACCCCACTGCTCTGGGTTTCCACCCTGGGGGCTGCAGTTCACAGGCATGACCCCGCTGCTCCAGGTTTCCGCCCCAGGGGCTGCCCTAAAGTTCTTTCCCCACCGCTACCGGTCTGCGAGTCTGTGCCCATCCCCAGCATGCGAGGCTGTCACTCACGGGCAGTGTAGGATCCCCACGGCCAGGCACCCTCCCGTTGCCATTTATCCTCCGATATCTGCCCATGGAATCACGGCTCCCCACTTTTTACCTCAAAACCAACCACCTGCGATATTCTGTTTGTAGAGATCCAGATCTTCTTACATCTCAGGCTGGTGTCGTTGGTGCTCAGAGTGGTCTGGTAGATACTCAGCTCAATTCCAGGGACCATTTGAAATAGGGTCCCCTACTCCTCCACCACCTTTCCTAGTCCTCCCCTTTCTTGGCTAGTCTTAGTAAGATTTTATTTTTATCAATCTTTTGAAAGAACCTGACTTATGTTAATTTTCTCTATTTTTTGTCAATTTTTCATTCCATTTACTTCTGCTCTAATCTTAATTACTTCTTCATTTCTGCTTGCTTTGGGTTTAATTTCTTTTCCTAATTTCTGAAGGTAGAAAGTTAGGTCATTTGATTTTAAAACTTTCTTCTTCTCTGAGCATATGGAAAAAATAACTCATGATAACATGGAGTTTCAAAGTTTATATGGAGTTAATATAATTATAATCTTGGAGTAAAGAAAATAATTTTGTGAAACTTGAATAATCAAGAATGGCATGGAGGATCAAAGGACCACATGCCCTCTTGGGAGGAAGCTAAGTCTCCAAGTTGCCTTTTAGCCTCTCTATCATTGAAATAAATGAAGAATGTTACAACATTATTCATCATTGTTTCAAAAATACAGTGAGAATTTATCAAGGACTATCCTTGTCAGAGCTGGAACTAGACAAAGTTCACATTTAACTAACTTATGTTTGTTGAACAGCTTTTAGAATATTGTATTGGGACTCTAGGTTATTTTTACTCAAGCCTTAAAAGAACATAGTGAGAACACCTGGCACCCAGATCTTGGTTTCTAATACAGTGAAGGGAACCAGAGATCCTTGGAGATCTAATGACTAATTAGACTGGGGCAGGAGCATCTTGTGGCACCAGAAAGTAAGGAAGTGATGAAAAAAAGAACCACTGTAATGGGGGTTATCAAAGGACACAAGAACCAACTGAAAGAGTTCCTAAAAGGAATATAATTCTCTACTCTTTAAGTGTGGGCTGTACATAGTGACTTTCTTCCAAAGAAATTTGGAAAAAGGAGAAATTAATTTTATAGTGTTAAAACCTGAAAAACACTACCTCAGCTAGGTGATCAAGGTCAGCATCAACAATGAAAAAAATCATGTTGGTAGTATCTCCCCTTGGCATGATGTGTTGAAAATGATACTTTCCTCTGTGATCTTCCTCCCCACAACCCATAACTCCAGTCTAACCATGAGGAAAATACTGAATAAATCCAAATGGGGGGACATTCTATAAAATTCCTGATCAGTACTCCTCAAAACACTCAAGGTCATTAAAATAAAGTCTGAGAAACTACCATAGTCAAGAGGAGCTAAGGAGACATGACAAATAAATGTCATATAATATCCTAGATGGTATCCTAAAACAGAAAAAAAGGACAGGAGGTAAAAACTAATCCGAATAAAGTATAGACTTCAGTTAATATTCATCAATGTTGGTATATGAAAAGTAAGAAATGTAGCATACTGGTGTAAGATGTTAATAATAGAGGAAACTGGGTAAGGAGCTTATAGAAACTCTGAACTATCTTCACAATTTTTCTGTGAATCTAAAACTGTTAAAGTTGGGGTGCCTTGGTGGCTCAGTTGGTTAAGCGACTGCCTTCAGCTCAGGTCATGATCCCTGAGTCCTGGGATCAAGTCCTGCATCAGGCTCCCTGCTCAGGGGGAGCCTGCTTCTCCCTCTGACCCTCCCCACTCTCCTACTTTCTTTCTCTCTCTCAAATAAATAAATAAAATCTTAAAAAAAATAAAATAAAACTGTTAAAGTTAAAAAAATTAGGAAGGTGATTTCCCCTTATTTCAGATGAGTAAACAGAACTTCATGGGTGCCAGGCAGCCACTGGGAAAAGCCCAGTGTGGCAGGGAAGCAAAGCTGGGATGTTCCAGATCGAGTGACTCCTGCCAAAGCTGGAACCCGAGGAGGTGAAACAATATGTGCAAGGCTCTGGTCTCCTCCACACGGAACTTCCTTGTTTGCATGGTCCTGCTGTGAGTCACACCTTTTTAACTTCAAGAAATTGACAACATATGAAGATGGGCATTCCATGCATGATATGAGGAACCCAGTTACAGTTTCCATTCCTATCTGCAAATGAATAGGCCCAGAAAGATCTAAGAGACTCTGTGATTGAATGGACATAAAAATTCTACTTGTTAAGAACAAGTTTGGCTCTGGTAACTGACCTTCATATTTAAAATTTAAAACTATTTGGGAAGTAAAGACATTTTGTGGTAACAGTACACCCATATGCCTATGATAGTCAGCCTCTGTGAATGTTGATATAATTGTAAGTAATGTCAAGCTCCATTTTCTAGCAAATTATGTATGTAATTATGTCTTGTTAGTCATTTTTGTTTTTACCTTTTTACTTCTGTCTGGAGTATATACATTGAAGAGTTACTTATGACTAGTTTTGTTTTACAGAGGCCAGCACACAGCCACAACAACATTTAAGAATAGGACCATTAGTCTAAATTTCTAATTAAAGTACTAAGAAAAAACTGGGGTTGTATTTCTCTTAACCTACTTTTTGCTGTAGACGAACAATCACTGGTGAGACCTCTTTAATATTATAGTTAATACAAACTACATTAAATTGAGTTCCTTTTGTTGTGGACTGAAGAATTTGCTGACCCTAATAAAGTGACATTATTTTATTAAGCAACAATAACAATAACAACAACAACAACAACAAACCCCAATGCCTCAGAGTTTAAGTAACTTGTCCAAAGCCAGGCAGTCAAACAATTAAGTGGTGAATTGGGGAGTTAGACCTACATCTTTGAACTAAATGGCTTGTTTCATCATCTCCCATCACCTCTTATTTGCCCACTATCCATTTCAACATCTTTTATCCCACTGTCAAAATTTTTCTTCCTACTTACTCACAGGGCTTCCAATGTTTTCATGTATTCCAGTCTCTTCTGCTATAGAGAAACAACAGAAAACACATGAATCCATTTGTATTAGTTTGGGTTGTCTTCAAAGTAATCTTTAAGACAAGAATGTTAGGCTCATGAAGTTATCTGGGAAGTGCTTCTGGGAAGCTCAAGGGAGGAAGTGAGATAGAGACAGGGAAAATGCAAATACATTGCTGTAATGAGCAAAATTATCCTTTAGGCAATTGAAACTCAGTTCCACTTGGGATTTTCTGAGAGACCATGAGAAACATATCTCAGAATCATCTCTGGAGACAGGAGAGCAGGCTGTCATTTATCCACTGACTCTCCTCTTCCCGTGGCTGAAGATTATTCTGGAGGGATTAATACCCACATAGCTGGGTTTCAGTGTTCTGGAGAAAACCCTTATTCAGAGAAGAAGGGAGATGAAGGCTCTTGAAGTAGGATGCTCTCAGCCTCCCAGCACCTGAAGTAAATATGGGATGGGGTCTGCCATACACACTAAGGAATTTTTGATGTGTGACTCCTTACAGACATAGTTACCTCATAATGAGAAGGACATTATTTATTTGAGAGGGAGAGGGAGAGAGAGCGTGCACATACACAGAGGGAGAGGGAGAAGCAGACTCCCTGCTGAGCAGAGAGCCCAATGTGCTCTTAGCAGGGGTTTATTCCTCCATGTATCACCACAAAGAGACAATTTCTAACACAACCAGTTTTCATTATCTTCAATTTACTGCAGAGGCCAAAAGTGCTGTGCAAATGTGTGAGAACATCATTTGGCAGGATGATACATTTATAAAATTCTGAATTATTAAGGAACTCCTACAATATCAGCTAAATTCAGCCCAGTCCAATTGATGCAGAGCAGATATATTAAACCCACATTTCCCAAATTAGGAACCATTTTGCTTCCTAAATTGTCAAATCAAAAACAAAGTTCAAACATCAGCCACATATGGCAAGCAGAACTAATGAAAGTGCTTCTGCAAAAAAAATTCTCATTCTTTAGAAGGATGGTACAGGAATACAATCAGAATCAGGAAGATTATATAGAAAAAAGTAATTCACCAAGGTTACATGTTCATGTAGTGGGATTTGAATTTAGAAATTTTGGCTGAGCCATCAATATATATAAGAATAAAATTTCAAAATGAGGGTATAGGCCAAAATGTAAATTCTCAGAAATATTTAGGAATGTGTTTCATGATTCTTTGGCATTGCACTTGTAGTAAGGGTATAAAAAGGTAGACTAGTGTAACATAGGCGAATATTTAGTGATGAAGATTTAAGAGGAAGGTGATCTAATGTGCCATTCAAAGCCACTGTTTCCTGCTTTTCTGTCCAGATGATCTATCCAGTGATGTAAGTAGAATGTTAAAATCCCCTACTATTACTGTATTACTGTCAATTTCTCCCTTTGTGTTTGTTAATATTTGCTTTTTATATTTATGTGCTCCTGTGTTGGGTACATAGATATTTATAATTGTTATTTCATCTTGTTGGATTGATCACTTTATTATTGTGTAATACTCTACTTTGTCTCTTGTTATAGTCTTTGCGTTAAAGACTATTTTGTCTAATATAACTATTGCTACCCTGACTTGTTTTGCTTTGTTTTACTTCTATTTGCCTGGAGTATCTTTTTCCATCCTTTCACTTTCAATCTCTATGTCTTTAGTCTGAGGTGAATCTCTTGTAGGCAGCATATAGATGGGGCTTGCTTTTTTATCTATTCAGTCACCTTTTGTCTTTTGATGGAGCATTTAGACCTTTTACATTTAAAGTAATTATTGGTAGCTATGTACTTACTGCTATTTTGTTAATTGTTTTCTGGTTGTTTTTGTAGTTCTCTGCACCTTTCTTTTTCTGTTGCTCTCTTCGCTTTTGATTGATGATTTTCCTTAGTGTTGTTATGTTTGGATTCCTTAATTTTTTTTCTTTTGGTGTGTCTATTGCAGGTTTTTAGTTTGTAGTTACCATGAGGTTCATATAGAACATCCTAAGTATATAGCACTCTGTTAGGTTGATAGCCACTTAATTTTAAACACATTCTAAAAGCACTACTTTTTTATTCCCTATCCCACATTTTATGTATGATGTCATATGTTGCATCTTTTTATTTTGTGAATCCCTTAACTAGTTTTTTTAGATAAAATTGATTTTACTACTTTTATACTTTAACCTTCACACTACCATTATAAGTGATTGATGCACTATCTTTATTACATACTTGTTTTTATCAGTGATACTTTTTCCTTTTTATTTTCTAGCTCTGGCCTTTTCTTTCCCACTTGAGGAAGTTCCTTTAACATTCCTTGTAAGGCTGGATTGGTAGTGAAGAGCCCTTTTAACTTTTGTTTGCCTGGGAAACTTTTTAACTCCCTTCTTCAATTCTGAATGATAACCTTGCTGGGTAGAATGTTCTTGGTTGTAGGTTTTTATCTTTTAGCTCCCTCCCCCCTTTTTTTGATGTAGTGTTCCATGATTCATTGTTTGCGTATAACAGCCAGTGCCCCATGCAATACATGTCCTCCTAAATACTCATTACCGGGCTAACCCATCCCCTCACTGTCTTCCCCTCTAAAACCCTCAGTTTGTTTCTCAGAGTCCATAGTCTCACATGGTTCATCTCCCCCTCCGATGTCCCCCCCCTTCATTTTTCCCTTCCTACTATATTCTTCTTCTTCTTCTTTTTTTTAACATATAATGTATTATTTGTTTCAGAGGTACAGGTCGGTGATTCATCCGTCTTACACAATTCATAGTGCTCACCATAGCACACAGCCTCTCCAATGTCCATCACCCAGCTACCCCATCCTTCCCACCCCCACCATTCCAGCAACCCTCAGTTTGTTTCCTGAGATTAAGAATTCCTAATATCAGTGAGATCATATGATATTTGTCTTTCTCTGATTGACTTATTTCACTTAGCATA
>NW_027685575.1:0-367 GCF_054177405.1 Leptonychotes weddellii | reverse complement strand
GCCACACTGGAGATACACACAGTGTGAGAACACTACACAGCAATGAGCATAGACAATTTCATACTGGATTCAACAATATGGATGAATGCCACAAACATAAAGTCGAATGGAAGAAGACAGACACAAAAGGGACAGGCAACATGATTCTTTGCCTGTCATAAATCAGGCAGCCATAAATGTGTAGGACTGTGATCTGTTTTCTTCCATATTAGTTTATTCTTGTGTAAATACAATAATGTTTTAATTACTAAAACTTCAAAATAGGTCTTACTATCTGGTAATATAAGCCTTCTAGCTTTGTTCTTCTCCAAAATTGCCTTAGAAGAGGCACTAGGTCCTTTCCATTATCATATAAATTTTAGTATCA
>NW_027685574.1:0-367 GCF_054177405.1 Leptonychotes weddellii | reverse complement strand
TTAAATATGAACTCCTAGAAATGGTTTTTTGGTGAATTTCTCCAGAGACATTGTACACATCTTCAAGCAAACACGTATAAATAAAAACACGAATGGCAGCTTATTTTGTACACTGTTTGCATCTTGCTTTTTTCACTTAATATCATTTCACATCAGTGAATAATGCAGTTCTCATCCTTCTGTTCAGCCTTCCCTTGTATGGATATTCCCTATGTAACTGGGCCTTCCCACACTGATGGAAACTGAGGGTGTGTTCACTCTTTTGCTGGACAGACAGCCATGGTTTGCTTCTAATCTGTCTCCTTTCCTAGCCCATTATCCTGCATCTCCCCCTCCACGTCCCTACAAGGGAGACCAACCAGCACTG
>NW_027685573.1:0-367 GCF_054177405.1 Leptonychotes weddellii | reverse complement strand
GGCAAGACCCAGTGCGGCTGTGAGCGTCCTGCCAGGGCCTTGTCAGAAGCGAGACTCATTCTGGCTTTTGGTCTAAGTCCCAAGCACGTAAAGTGCAAGCCATAAATCTTTCTATTTCTTTATTTAAAACCCTCTTAATGAAAAACCTACCAAACATGAATAGAGATGAGCTTAAGCGCTCTGTACTTGAAGACTAACTGGCCGAGAAACACCGACGTACCAGCAAGCATCGCCCTCACGAACTTGCAGCCAGGTCCACGTTGCCCCCTTTCCAGGCCGGACTCCTCCCCGGACTGGAGGCCGGTGGCCGTGCTCCGCTGGCCCCGGGGTCCGGGCTGGGAGTCCGACGTCCAGCTGTGGTTCGGGG
>NW_027685572.1:0-367 GCF_054177405.1 Leptonychotes weddellii | reverse complement strand
GTGTGGGTTTGTGGTCACTTTATTCTTTTTATTTATTTTTTATTTTTATATTTATTTATTTATTTTTAAAAAAGATTTTATTTATTTACTTGACAGAGAGAGACACAGCAAGAGAGGGAACACAAGCAGGGGGAGTGAGAGCGGGAGAAGCAGGCTTCCCGCTGAGCAGGGAGCCCGACATGGGGCCTGATCCCAGGACTCTGGGATCATGACCTGAGCTGAAGGCAGACCCTTAACGACTGAGCCACCCAGGTGCCCCTATTTTTATTTTTTTAAAGATTTTATCTGTTAGAGTGCGGATGGGAGGAGGGAGGAGGGGCAGAGGCAGAGGGAGAAGCAGGCTTCCCACGGAGCAGGGAGCCTGATG
>NW_027685571.1:0-367 GCF_054177405.1 Leptonychotes weddellii | reverse complement strand
AAAAAACTGTCCAGGGCGCCTGGGTGGCTCAGTCGTTAAGCGTCTGCCTTCGGCTCAGGTCATGATCCCAGGGTCCTGGGATCGAGTCCCACATTGGGCTCCCTGCTCTGCGGGAAGCCTGCTTCTCCCTCTCCCACTCCCCCTGCTTGTGTTCCTGCTCTCGCTATGTCTCTGTCAAAAAAATAAATAAAATCTTTAAAAAAAAAAAAAAAGAAAGAAAAAACCGTCCAATGAGAATTCCTTATCCAGCAAAACTGTCCTTCAAAACTGAAGAAGAAATTAAAACATTCCCAAATAAACAAAAAGTTGAAATAGTTTGTTAACACCAGGTCTGCCCTGAAAGAAAGGCTAAAGGAGTCCTTCAGGC
>NW_027685570.1:0-367 GCF_054177405.1 Leptonychotes weddellii | reverse complement strand
ACCCCCCCCCCCCGAGATCAAGACCTGAGCTAAGATCAAGAATGAGAAGCCCAATCAACTGAGCCACCCAGGCATCCTAAGTATTTATTTCCTTTTTCTAAGGATTTTATGTATTTATTCAAGAGAGAGCAGGGGAAGGAGCAGAGGGAGATGGACAAGCGACTTGGTGCTGAGCACAGAGCCTGACCGGGGCTGGATCCCATAGCTCTAAGATCATGACCTGAGGTGAAACCAAGAGTCAACGCTCAACTGACTGAGCAACACCCCCCCCCAGGCACCCTAGAAAATGAAATTTTAGTAGAGTGAAAAAATATGAAATATCTAGTAATAAATCTAATAAAAATGTGTAAACTCTCTACACAGAGAA
>NW_027685569.1:0-367 GCF_054177405.1 Leptonychotes weddellii | reverse complement strand
TGAGCCGCCAGCGTGGAAGGTAGAGGCTGCTTCTCAAGCGCTGAGGGGATTTGAGGCAGAAAGACTGAGGTAAAAGAAAAGACAAATTAATTAGCTTGTCAAATCCTTCTCAGAGAGCACAAATGCAACAGACTCTTGCATAATGAAATATCATTCCCCAGGAATGGGGAGCTTCCATACCTTGCTTCTCTTCATGTACCGATTTTTGTTTCAAAGGTACTTGTGAATTAGTGCAGATGTGGCAATGGTTGGATAAGATGTAAGAGGAACATTCTGCAACATTAAATAAGTCAAGTTACTCTGAAGTTTGTGTATATGTAGGCCTACATGTTACAAGATTGCGACAGGATGCTCATTTTTTTTTTTT
>NW_027685568.1:0-367 GCF_054177405.1 Leptonychotes weddellii | reverse complement strand
ATATTGTCCAGTGAACCATGCATGAAGATTCATAGACATTTTCTTTGGTGTCTTAAACTAGAACTAGTTTAGCAGTTGCTAAAACCCAGATGCTAATTTTACAAACAAGGCCACTTCTAACAATATTAAAATAAAATAATATTATTTTCTGGTTTAAAGAAAAATTCTCCGGGCGCCTGGGTGGCTCAGTTGGTTAAGCGACTGCCTTCGGCTCAGGTCATGATCCTGGAGTCCCGGGATCGAGTCCCACGTCGGGCTCCCTGCTCAGCGGGGGGTCTGCTTCTCCCTCTGACCCTCTCCCCTCTCGTGCTCTCTGTCTCTCATTCTCTCTCTCAAATAAATAAATAAAAAATCTTTAAAAAAAAAA
>NW_027685567.1:0-367 GCF_054177405.1 Leptonychotes weddellii | reverse complement strand
TCTGCTGTCTCACCTATCCATAGAAATTTAAATTGGGGTTATTGCATTTTTAAAATGTTTTCTTTGCATCTTTAAAATATCTATTTAAATAATATAGTTTTTCATTATTAAAAGAATATGTTTTGATTTTGTATCATTTACTGAGGATCTACTTCAGGGGAAGAAAAGACGGTGGAGGTGTAAGGGACCCTTTTCGAACTGGTCTTTGAATTGAGCTGGATATCTACCAGACCACTCTGAACACCCAGGAAATCAGCCTGAGATATAAGAAGATATATCTGGATCTCTACAAACAATATCCCAGGCAGTTGATTTTGAGGTATGTAGTGGGGAGCCATGATTCTGCAGGAAGATACTGGAGGATAAA
>NW_027685566.1:0-367 GCF_054177405.1 Leptonychotes weddellii | reverse complement strand
TTTTTCTTTTTTTTTTAAGATTTTATTTATTTATTTGACAGAGAGAGGGAGAGGCACAAGCAGGCAGAGGCAGAAGGAGAAGCAGACCCCCGCTGAGCAGGGGGCCTGATGCGGGACTCAATCCCAGGACCCTGGGATCACACCCTGAGCCGAAGGCAGACGCCCAACCGACTGAGCCACCCAGGCTCCCCAGGGGGGAGCATTTTTCTGCTATACTACAAACTTTTCTGTAAGTTTATTTTGACAGGAAAAAGGATAATGCCAAAGAGAGGGAAAAATAACAAACACAGGCCTCTAATTTAGTTCAATTCCAAACTCCACTAAATTAGAATAAAGGTACTTTTTAAAATATTTTGTTGAGGGGCGT
>NW_027685565.1:0-7176 GCF_054177405.1 Leptonychotes weddellii | reverse complement strand
GCTAATATTTAAAGATATGAATTTGGTAATTTGCTGTACTATATTATCTTAAAAGGTCATTTTTATGTTCCATCAAAGTTGGTTCAGTTCTATTATTTAATTTGTAGATGACGAGTCTTAAATATTCTTCATTCATTAAATTATTATTTCTTGGGGGGATGGTGGGGGAAACCATGCCATATCATTCACCATGATGAAGGCTGGCGATAAATAGTGTGGGATCCAAGCAAATACATCCCTGTTAAGGTCGTGGGATGTATGTGCACCTCTGTTTTTGTACTGTTGAGAAGAATGCTGGTTATTATTTATTGAGAGTTTCACAGTATGTGGTCAACATTTCTGATGTTGAAGCTTTAGAAAAACTCCAGTGTTTTAAATATCCCTTGGACATTTTATGTCTTCCTTGTAAGGCATAATGCCTTGTTTAGTGTTAATTATGTGGTGTTTCTCTATGTCTTGGAATAGAGAAGTTTAAATATTTATCGATGTATTTTTACAAATAGCATGAAAATAAAGCTATTTACAAAAGTTCCTTGCTTAGTTTGTGTGTGTGTGTGTGTGTGTGTTTCCTTCTTGATCTGTTGTTCCTCTTGAATACCCAAGCACTGTAAGTTTCTAACGGACTATAGGCCACACCCACTTAGAGACTGGCTAGCGGCCATTCCTTAGTTCCACTCCTGTTCACGAAGGCATATCTGATGCTCCTCCAAGTCCTTACAGCCCCCCACCCTGAGAATCTCTGTTTCACATAAAATACTCATTTTGTTTCAGTATAACCAACTATTATTCAATTGGAGCTCTTTAAAATTTTGCAAATGTTTATACATGTTTTTAAAAGAGCTCTCATTTAAATTATCTTATGAAATGGTTTTTCAATTATACATTCTTTTCCCTCTCAATAAATCTGGGAGCTAAACTGTAAATTGCGTTCTTCCTTAGAACTCAAACAATTTGTGTAATGGGGGAAAAAAGCAGAAAAAGTGAGTTGGCTGAGTGTTTCATCTGCCTAAAGGTCTAAATGAGAAGGTCTTTATTTTCTAATCTCCATGGAACAATAACAGTCACCAAGTGTAATGCTGTTTCAATGCTTCACAAGTATGGTGATGGTTCAAATGTTTCTAAACCTGCAAATTTGAATTTAAATGGCCCCGGGACAGTGGGAATACATCCAGCTTCCACAATAGAAACAAAGGCTCTCATCTGATGATGGAAAGATCTGAGCCACCTGGAAGAGAATGTATTCTTTTTAAAAAAAAAATTTTTATTGTTATGTTAATTACCATACATTACATCATTAGTTTTTGATGTAGTGTTCCATGATCCATTGTTTGTACATAACACCCAGTGCTCCATGCAATACGTGCCCTCTTTAATACCCATCACCAGGCTAACCCATCCTCCCACCCCCCTCCCCTCTAGAACCCTCAGTTTGTTTTTCAGATCTGAAAGGCAGGAGAGTTTGGGCACCTGTGGGGAAAGCCAGGTAGGATGTGTGCCTGTCTCTGATTCAGGACCCATTCCTGGGCACGTTTATAGCCTCAGCAGGAGGAAGAGGGAGGCACATGCCCACATTTGTCTTAAGTTGCTGGGTAACTGCAGACAAGAAACAGCTACTCGGAGCCTCTACGTCCTCCCCTGAAAATTAAGTATACTAGTCTCTTCATAACTCTAATGGTACTTGCTCAGAATGAAGGAGATAAGACGGAACAGCACTCTTTAAATTGTATTGAGGTGAACACATGCAAACCATTCTGGAAGATCCAGAAATGCCAGCACTGAGTCCTTCCTTAACCCCGAGTCAAGGGCAATATATTTTAGGCTACGGAAAATAAAACTTCTTTGGGTTTCTCAGTGTTCTTGTAGAAGTCCTCGCCTCTTCACATACCATGAGTATTAAATCTGTCATTTGTCTAGTTAATTGCTCTGATCCTAAGAGATGATAGAATTTTTCTAATCTCCTGAAAGGGGACCCAATGTTTACATCCGGGCACAGGTGTCAGGTTAAGCCTCAGGGTGGTGGGGAGACTGGAATGCTAGCTCTCCAGGTATTCACATGGCAAAATAGATAAAGCCACAGAATTTAAGAGACACCCATACGTCCTACCAGTGGAGACCTGGGGTAATTTGGCTCTTGGAAAGATTTACTTATATAACACGGGGTTGGAGTTGGGATTTAGTGTTAGCAAATTACCAAGAAGACCCTTTCAGGAGGGCAATGGATCAAAGTCCTCCTTCCCCTTTATAAGCAGAGACCATTGTGTTTCCCGCAGCCTCCCTTTTTGGAGTGGGACAGCTGATCTGCCTTTCATCCCATTACCCCAGGGGTAAGGCCTGAGGCAAGCAGGAAGTGACACTCACTGGGAGGTCATTAATAAGAAATCTGTCTGATGCAGAACATCACCGTGTACATTCAGGATAAAATTTTATTTTACTTTTTTTTAAGATTTTACTTATTTATTTGTTAGAGAGAGAGAGGCAGCACAAGCGGTGGGGTGGGGGGGTGGCAGGCAGAGGGAGAAGCAGGCTTCCCGCTGAGCAAGGAGCCTGATGTGGGGCTCGATCCCAGGACCCTGGGATCATGACCTGAGCCGAAGGCAGATACCTAACCAACTGAGCCACCCAGGCACCCCCAGGATAAAATTTTAAAATACGAATATGAAAAGCTCCACATAGACCTTGTTAACTTGGTGACTGAAAAGAAAGATGCAGAAGCTTCAGCTGGTTCATACGTTGATTGAGAGCACAGGCTGTGAAGAATGAGACAGGTCTGACAGTGCCTTTCCAGTCCTAACACTTTCTGTGTGGCTCGAGGTCAAATCTTGATTCATTGAAACCTCATTGCTCCTTTCATAAAAGGGGAACAAGAAGAGAATCTCCTCTATGTAGCTGTTACTAGAATGGAGCATTATAATTTGAGTAAATTGCTAAGCCGTGCCGAAGAGCTGCTGGTGGCCCCTGAATTTCTGGAGAAGAGGGGGAGCAATCTGACCGAAGGGGGGAAGCAGCGCACCAGTGTTCTGTTGCTGTTGCAGCAAATTATCACAACTTTAGTAGCTTAAGGCAACACAAACTTATTCTCTTACAGTTCTGGAGGTCAGAAGACAGAAGTTAATTCTACTGGACTAAAGTCAAGGTGGCCTCAGTGCTGGTTCCTTCTGAAAACCCCAGGAGAGACGCCATGGCCTTGATCTTTCCAACTTCCAGAGGCCATCAACCTTTCACAGCTCGTGGCCATCTTCCCGCAACTTCCTGGCAATCGGCATAGTCTTCTCAATCTCTTTCTTCCTGTCCTTCTGCTCTGTCACCTCCCCTTCTGTCTGATTCTGACTTCTCCTGCATCCCTTTTATAAGAATCTTTGTGATTATATCAGACCCACCCAGGAAAATCCAGAATAATCTTCACATTGCAAGATCCTGAATGTAGTCATATCAACAAAGTTTATTTTACAATGAAGGTAAAAGTATTGTGTTACAATACAAATTGCATAGGTTCTGGGGATGAGAATGTGGACATTGTTGGGGAACCATTATGCAGCCTTCCGCAAGAGACCTGAATTTCAGTGTTCAAAGCACTTTTTATTAGGCTAACAAAACACACTTATTGCAGAAGGGGAGTTCGAGATTGTGGGAGGAACCAAAATGGTACCAACACTAACTAATGGTCAATAAATGCAACTACTGTTAATGTTCCTAAGTTAAACCAAAGGAGATTTAAGTCTTTTTCTCCAGACCGCTACTACTGGAAAGCTTCAAAGTGAACCCAAATATATTTGTCACACAACTGGAGGGAAGACATGAATGACCAGAAGAGCAAGAGGAGGGTCTGGCTCTGCATTAACCATTGGTCCTCTGACTTGCTCTTGTGAGACTGTATACAATTTCTGAACAGGAGCAACTCTGCTTCGAAGCTCCATTTTCCTTTCCAGTGAACTTTTGAACTGGACAAAAGTAACTTTTAAACTGGGCCAGTCAAGGTGATTGTTTTGCAAGCAGTTGCTGGTAAAACCAGCAGGACAGTTGGCGGCCAGGCCATAAAACTGCCAGTCCGACTTTCTGAGAGCAGTTAATTAGTGCATACCAAGAGTGGTCTCATCAGACAACACCGATATATTTGATCAACGTGTAAACACAGATGGCTCAATCTGTTAGTACCAGTCAAGACTTTTTTTCCTCCTCCTCCCTAATTCGAGTCATGTGACTGCCCCTCCCCCCACCTTCTTCCTCTCATAAAATCTCTGCTCTCTCAGCTCAGGTGCGACACTTTCCTGGTTACACTGGAATCTGTGCTCCCTCCGGAATTGCAATTCCGAAACTCTAAGAAAAAAGGCCTTTGTTTTTCAGTTTCGCCTCCTTTTCTCTGTTGACACTCTCATAGCTATGCTTTCCTGGAGCAAACTGAAAAGGCGAGAGAGGGTATCACATTAAATTGTCCACATGAAGTTGAGATTTGGAGTACAAGACAGCCTTCCATTGGGAGCATCAAGATAGGAAGTAGAGGACAGAGTATTGGAGGGGATGGTCACAGGTTGATGAGGGCAGGAAAGATGTTCTTTCTTCAGATCAGTCTTAGAACACTGAGACGCAGTGTGACCGTTGACTTTGAGAAGCCATCAGGAAACAGTAAGGGCAGCAGTGCCTGAGGTTTCCTAGGCAAAGAAGCCAGGGCAGAAGAGGAGGAATGATGAATGATCCCACTCTGTGAACATGATTCCTTATTTGAGAGTTCTTCTGAGATATCGCTAGAGAATTCCAGAAACTGACGGGCTGTGAGCCATCCGAGAGATGGAGGTCCAGAAATGCCAATGTGGGGTAATGGTTTCTCTGCTGGAACAGAAAAATTATGAGAGTCCTGCTTTATCTAAAGGTTTCCATAAAGCAGAGCCTGAGGCAGAAGTCTTCGTGGTAGTGCTTTATTAAGTTGGCCAGCCCACATCCGGGACCTTCTCTTCCCCTGTGTGCATGGTGTTCCTGGGGAAACATTTCATCCTCTGCCTTCAGAGTGATAGCAACAGGTGACTAGGGTTGTACCTTTTACTTTCAGCAGTCCTCTGAAAAGAAAATGCGGTTGAAACTGGGCAGTTGTGAACAGATCAAACAGACCCGGACCCGTAGCAGCCAATTAGAATTCAGAGAAGTTTGCTCTTTGGACCACAAAACACCCAAGGGCACACACCACCTTTCTCAGTGCCGTCAGAGAGATCTAAGTATGAAACAAGGAATGGTAAAACATGAGAATTTGATTATCTTAGAATATTAAGAGTCCAGAATTCATTGCAAATGTACTATCAATCTGGCATTGGGTCAAAGTTCTCAAATTAGAGACCCATATTTGAAAGGAAAGTTCCCTGAAAACCTAACCACAATGACTTTGACAAATTCCATAATAACTAGGTGTTTTTTTTCAATTTTTATTTATTCATTTGTCAGAGAGAGGGAGAGAGCGCATAAGCAGGGGGAAGCAGCAGAGGGAGAGGGAGAAGCAGGCTCGCCACTGAACAAGGAGCCCTATGCGATGCAGGACTCAATCCCAGGACCCTGGGATCACCACCTGAGCTGAAGGCAGACTCTTAACCAACTGAGCCACCCAGGCATTCCCCATAATAACTAGTTTTAATTCCATTAAATCCTAAACTGTAATTACATGTTAGAAACTACTCCTTTATTTTGATTCCTCAAAGATTTTTTTTTTTTAAGATTTTATTTATTTATTTATTTGAGACAGAGAGAATGAGAGAGACAGAGAGCACACGAGAGGGGGGAGGGTCAGAGGGAGAAGCAGACTCCCTGCCAAGCAGGGAGCCCGATGTGGGACTCGATCCCAGGACTCCAGGATCATGACCTGAGCCGAAGGCAGTCGCTTAACCAACTGAGCCACCTAGGCGCCCCTCCTCAAAGATTTTTTTATCTTATATTTGTGTACGTATTTTCTTACCATCATGGTGACTACAAATGCTAGTAACCCACAATATAATCACCACTACTTTGACATAGAGAATTGAGACTCAAGATTATATTCGAATAGTGTTTCTGATTCATCTGAGGTGGCTTTTCATTTGGTATAAAGTCCAAGAAGCCAGCAATCAGCTGAAAGTTATAAACTCATTCCATCTTATTATATGTGGAGACTTTTCCGTCATAAGCCATCCCTGTCACAGAGCTGTGCCTCTTGGAGCATGATTCTGTCTACAGTATTTATCAGCTTTTTTCCTGTATGCTGAGTTTTTATCCATCTTTATAGACACAATTCAATGACACCTCCCCTTGATTATTTAGGGTATGCATATAGTGGTACTGTATCAGTAACTGTATAATTCAGTTAAAGCATTTGATTTATTGATGCAGAAAATAATGTGCTAAATATGACATAACTAAGCCATTTAACAAAACAATGAATAGAATTTGAGCTCATAAAGCCACTGTCAGTAATTCAATTTTGAGAACTTTGAGGCTGAACATACTGCTCTTCACAGGACAAGAATTATTAATTTATCAACTGACGGGAGATTCCATTAAGACCTTAAATATGATTGGGCAAGTAGACATAAAAGGCAAAGATACATGAAAGCATATTCATTTCCTGCTTTGTGCAAATGTGGTTTTTAAAAAGATGCACAGACTTTCTCATGACAATATTCTCTAAATCATCATTAGGTGAAAATGGCATTGGATATGCTAAAAAACAAAATTCAACTGAATAAATTTGAAGATCTAATTGGCTTCATTAAATGATTATTGAATCAAGCAGCATTCCATGTAGCAAGTAGAGGGGAGCTCCGCTGAGCAAGACAACAAAAAATATTCTTCTTTTAAAAAAATATTTTATTATTTATTTAATTTATCTATCTATCTTAGAGAAAGGAAAAGGAAGAGAGCACTCCATCTCACAACCCTGAGATCATGACCTGAGCCGAAATGAAGAGTCCGAAGCTCAACTGACTGAGTCTTCCAGGTGCCCCCAACAGAAAAGGTTCTTAAAGGTAGAGAGAGAGCATTACAAAAAAGAAGGAAGGGTTATCAAACTCAACACCCAAAGAACAAAGAATCCAGTCAAGAAATGGGCAGAAGACATGAACAGACATTTTTCCAAAGAAGACATCCAAATGGCCAACAGACACATGGAAAAAGTGCTCAACATCGCTCGGCATCAGGGAAATCCAAATCAAAACCTCAATGAGA
>NW_027685564.1:0-14647 GCF_054177405.1 Leptonychotes weddellii | reverse complement strand
TTGACTTATTTCACTCAACATAATACCCTCCAGTTCCATCCACGTCGTTGCAAATGGCAAGATCTCATTGAAGGAGGAACTCTTAATGCATGACAGATACTACTCTGGCTTTTGATTTCAATGACTTTACTGTTTATATTGAGTTTTTAAAAATAGAGTTTTGTGTTCTTGCAGATTTTATGAGTTCCAAATGAAGAAATACCTGAAGTGAATATTTTATGGTATGCAATGCACAATCCAGCACATAGTGAAGGCTCACAAATGGAAATTCAATTAAGCTCCAACCCCGGTCAGTGACTTTGCTAAAACCTCCCCTATGCTGTAATTACAAACCAGTGATAAGCCACCAAAAAAGTGTCCCTCCTTGGGGGGTGGGTGCTGCCAGGTCTGGGGCTGGGACTAGGGGCTTTATGGTATGCTTCACTTTCCCAGGACAGATATTTCCGATGGGCAACCTGCTGGCTTCCCTGGGGAGAGAAGTGTTAACAGAAGAAGACAATAGAAGGGTGAGGAAGAAATTCTTGTGGCTGGAGAACATGGTAGACACCAAAGTATGGAAGTGGGTTACATCTTGCATGTCTGCTTACTGGGGACAAGCATTTGCTTAGGAGGATGCCTAACCTGGACTCTTAAGTGTTCCTGTGAGTCTTCATGAACTCCTGGGCTCTGAACATCTGTCTTCCCTCACAGCAGCTGTAGGAACTGACCCTGCCATATGAATCATCCCAGCCTCAGGACCAGGGCTCAGTGAGATGAGCCCAGGAATAACCAAGCTCCACACCAACCCTTTGGATATCACTATTTCAGTGTGCATCGACCCTCTTCAACTTCCAAGTGCCAGTGTCTGCATTGCTGTGTCTCAGGCTTTTTGTTCCAGAGGCACTGAAACCCACCGTGCCTGCACACAGAAGGTGGGAAGCATCAGGGAATGAATGCTCCCAGGAGCGGTCCTCAACCAATGACTGTTGACAGTGGGGTGTCACTACGTCAGTGTCCTCACCACTCAGGTGGGGCTTCCCAGGATTTCCCATGGCTCCAGGTAACATTGCGGTAGCTATCCTGACAAAGCACCCTTTGTTGGCTAAGCTTGCCCTCAACCTACCAGCATTCCCTACAGTCAAATTCTTTTATCAGGGTCAGCTTCTGGGGAAACCCAAACTCAGACATCTACACCACTCATGGAGGTATCAGCCAGACATCTGGTGGGCACATTGCTGGACCTTCGTTCACCATTCAAGAGCTCATTTCTGCCCTTTATTGGTTCTGACAAGGAAGTCAGGCCAGAACACACCCTTTTCACACAGAAACAGAAACTTCAAAAGGAGAGGAGAGTGATTTCTTGAAGTGGGGTTACAAATAGAACTTGTACTTTTAGCAAAGGGACCAAGAAAGGCTCCTGTCAGGAGACAATGACTAGGGTTTTGAAGGTCTGACAGGATCTGGAAAAGTAAAATAGGATGAGTAAAATCAAGGAGGTGGGAATGTGCTGGGATGGAATAGTGAATCCTGGGTAGGTGGTCTCAGCTGGAGCACATGGAGGAGTTATAAAGGGGAGAATTGGAGAACTGGGAAATAAAACAGGAAGAGAACATTTGGAAGACCCCAGAGGATGCTGTGCTTTACCCAGTCCAACGGAGGAAATTTAGGAGCAGGATAAAGCACATATCAACATACTTCTCTATGGAAATACATGGAAATAAGTCCTCCTCAGTCAAGCTTAAGGCCCAAGCCATTCAAAGCCTTTGGGAAATAAAGAAGAAAAAAATGAAAAGATAAGAAATAGCTAAACTTGTCCATTCTGATGGTGAAAATGATCACAACGTTGATAAATACTTGAGCAGAAATACGGAATTTGGAGAGAAAATAAAATGAAGGCAGCCTGGACCACTTATATCCACCATAATGTTGGTGCTCAGCCATCCTCGACTCCCAGGTGCGTCCCCACCAACCTCCCTACACTGTGCCTGGATCCTCCCACAGTTCTGAGCCCAGATGCTAGCTTCACAAGGCTGAAAGCTGTCCCACTCCATTGTCAGACATTTTTAAAACTCTCTGGAGATAATGGGAAGCCATGGCCCCGAATCCACTCTTAATTTTGGGAAAGCAATGAAGCAATCTAAGATAGAAGGGAGGGCAAAGCCAACTGTCTCTTCAAGGTCTCCCTCCCTCATGCTACCTTGGGGCCTGGCTTCATGGAGTCTGCATACAAAAAATAACTTAGGTTTGTACAAGGTTCAACCTGTCTAGAATGTGACCCTCTGTAAATGTCCCCAAGCATCCCAACAATAAGTTCTGGGTATGGTAATCTTACCGTACTAGACAGGGATAAGTATTGGGTTAAAGACAATTTTTTTGTGTGTGAAACATGATTGGACTTTTCACTAAAGTGTCATATGCATATAGAAAAGTGCACAAATCATAAGTATATACCTTAATAATTAAAAAAAATCAATCTGGGGTGCTTGAGTGGCTCAGTCCTTAAGCATCTGCCTTTGGCTCAGGTCGTGATCCCACGGTCCCAGGATCGAGCCCTGCATTGGGCTCCCTGTTCAGCAGGAAGCCTGCTTCTCCCTCTCACACTCCCCCTGTTTGTGTTCCCTCTCTCCCTGTCTCTCTCTGTGTCAAATAAATAAATACAATCTTTAAAAAATATATCAGTCAAATCAACCTGCAAGTCAGGAAACAACATTAACGCTGACACCAAAGCCCCAGGAGTTTCAGATACCAAGGGTGTGTATCCTGACTTCTGGATTGCTTATCTACTACTGTATGTGTGAATTATCCCTTACAGGTAAGGAGTTTGGAACCAGCTTGGCTGAGTGGTTGTGACTTGGGGTCTTTCATGAAGTCACAGCCAGGGTGCTTTCATCTGAAGCCCGGAGTGGGCCTGGAGAATCTGTTCCCTAGGTGGCTCACTTACATGGCTGGCGATTTAGTGCTGGCTGTTTGTGGGAGGCTTTAAAGTCTTCCCACATGGACCTCCCTTCTGGACCTTGTAGGCAGGCAGCCAGCTTCCTTACAACATGACAGCCAGCTTCCTCCAGAAAGCCAGGCAAAGCTACCCTTTTTATGAGCTGCCTGTGAAGTGACAGGGCATCACTTCCGCCAGATTCTATTTGGTAGTAGCAGGTCACCAAGTCCAATCCATATCCAAGGGGACGTAGTTAGGCTCCATCTTTTGAAGTGAGTACAAAAATGTTGCGGAAATATGTTAAAACCACCACAACTTATGACATTATAGATTAGTTTTATCTGTTTTTATTTTCTGTAAAGGAAGTCATACGCTATCACATACAGTATATGCTTTCTTTCAGTCAACATCATGTTTGTGAATCTCATCCATGTGTTTGCATGTTGTTGTAGTTCCTTCTTTCTTATTGCCGTGTCAGATCCCATGGTGTAAGCCTACCCTAAAGTACGTATCTATTCAACTGTATGTAGGCAGTGTCCACCAGGAATAACATTGTTATGGAGAAACTACTCTTTAATTTAGGTTTCTGTAGGGTTGTTTTTTGGTTTAAGGCTAGCTCATGACTTCTGTCTAATGGGAAGTTATCATACTGACCTTCTCCAGGAGGATGATCAGGAAATGTGCCATTCCCCAGAGAAGAGTTACAGGTCCTATACTGGCTGAAATGGAGCCTTGGTCCTAGAAGGTTTAGCAACCTTGCCATTTAGGCAACATTTTTTTCTTTCTCTTTTTCCCCTTTCCCACAGAAAATATCAAGAGGTTAATTAGTCCTGGTCACAGCCTGAGGAAGTAGCCAGAAGCCCTCCCCTTTGCATACATATTCTTTAAGATGTTGCAGCAAAAAGCAAGATGCTGGGAAGCCAGTCATTTCTTGGACTCATCCTCTTACCTTAGAAGAGTGGAGAGATGAGGAAATGGTATGTTTGTGGGTAAACCATCCGGTGGAAACATGGGCTCAGGACAGAAGGATGTGGGGAAGCCTAATGCTGCCTAGCTGAGGAGACAGGTCCTCAGAGAGCACCCCGCAGGTGGCTGCCAAGTGAAGCCATTCTTGAAAGGTGTCACTCCAAATGGAGACAGACAGCCATCCTGACTCCTGAGAAGCTTCTGGGGGAGTGGGAGAAGATGTGAGGCACCAGACCTAACTTTGGGAGTTCTTCCTTTCTCCCAGAAAACTACTCTGTGGGCCCACACTTTTTAGCTTTATAACTTCTTTCCCTGGCCCATTTACAATCTTCTAAGCTTTCAGCTTGCAGGTAGAGCAGATGCTGTGTGCACTCTAGCCTGGCTCTTTTCTCTTTAGGAACCCTGGCCCAACATGCACCTGCTGGAGCCTGCACTTTAGTGCTTGGGAAGTTTCTCTGACACCTGGAGCCAGGACAGAAGTGAGGTTGTCAGTGTGCTCTCCACCCAGGAGGCATTCTGAGCCAAGAACTGACAGGGGGAGTGGATGAACATCTCCACTCCCCCCATCCCTCTCATGGTATAGCTGGGAGGTGTGCATTCATCACGCTGGCTTCATCATATAGAATAGTCACCCATCCGGGTAAGCTTTACTCACTCACAGTGAAGCTTCCCTTCCTGTTGGAGAGACAGACAATAAATAAGTAAAGGTGGGCAACATGATGGGGTGTGAGGCAGAGACTCTGGATGAGAGGGGGCAGGCATAAGTCACGGTTCCCCAGAGAAACCAGAACCAATAGGAAATATACATGTACATGGACAAGGCTTTATTATGAGGGACTGGCTCACATGATGATGGAGGATGAGAAGGCCCCCGATCAGTTGACAGCAAGCTGGAAGCCCGGGGGAGCCAATGGTGGAGTTCCAGTCCAAGCCCAAAGGCCTGAGAACCAGGGGAGGCAAAGATTAAGTCCCACCTGAGTCCGAAGGCCCAAGAACCAGGAGCATCGATGTCCAAGGGTAGGAGAAGATGGATGTCCCAGTGCAAAGAGCAAATTCATGCTTCCTCTGCCTTTTTGTTCATTTGGGCCCTCAACAGATTGGATGATGCCCACCCATGCTGGTGTGAGAATGATCTTTACTCAGTCTACTGATTCAAGTGCTAATCTCTTCCAGAAACACCCTGACAAGACACACCTGGAAATAATGCATTAGCGGCTCTCTGGGCACCCCTTAGCTGAGATGAGCTGACACATAAAATTAACCATGAAAGGCTACTTGAGAATGAGGAGTCAGGGAGAACCCTTCTGAGCTGTTGAATTCCAAGATGCCCAGCCAGTCCTGGTCCCTCTGGGGCCCTCCCTCATGAAAGCATGGAGGTCCACTGGCCCTCCCTGTCACCGCCAGCCCAAGGGGGTCCGTGGCCCAGGAGCCACAGTCATCATGGGCTGCCCTTCTTTCTCCAGGGAGACCCAGACAAGCTAAGGACCGTGGGACCAAGTGAGCAGGATCCTGTCACTGCAGCCTCAGGTTTGGGCTGTTCTCTGTTAAGTCCCACTTCTCACCTGGCCATACCCACATTCTAAAAGCTGGACTTGGTTGTTATAAGACATGAGCCACAGAACTGATAAAAATTAGGGAAGAATAAGGGCCACATTTATCAAGCAACTACTATATGTCAGGCTCTACCAGGGACTTTAAAATATGTTGTTTCATTGAATCCTTCTAATAACTTATTGGGACAAGTATTTTATCCCTAGTTTTAGAGAAGGAAGTTGAGGTTCTGAGGGGCTGAATGAATGACTTCTCTTAGGTGTCAGAGCTTATGCAGAACTAGGATTCAGGCTCAGTCTCCATGAACCCAAACCCACTGTCTCCCTACCACATCACACTGTATGCACAGTGCCCCCAACTGCAGTCTCTTCTGAGGTCCCTTTGCTTTTATCCTCATGGCCATGCTGGGTAAGTCTTGTCGTTTAAGCCCTTAATATGCCTTATTCCTCCAAGAAGCTTTCCAGGATAACCATGTCGGAGCCAGAAGCCAAGATCTGGAGCTCCTGCCTGCTTCTGGGGAAGCCTCAGCTGGAAGGCAGCAGTACCATTAGCTGCCTCTCTCCTGGGTGCATGGGAAATGATGCTCAGCAAAGGATTCAAACCCAGCTGGCTTGTGCTGGCCTTTCCTCAGTACCCCTGGCTGAGCATCCTCCAGTGCATTTCCACAGTGATAGTAACAACTATGATGATTACCTCTTATTGGTCATTTTTTGATGACCCACATTCAGAGCTCAGAATTTTCTACTTAATATCTCGGGTAATCCTCCTACAACCTGTTGCTGTGCAATCAAGTCTGTTGTAATACATTTGTTTTCTAACAGGGGTAGGGGGATGCACACTGACGTAGGTAAAACCTCCACCCAGTATCAATGGTCTTTCAGATACGCAGAGGGCTGGTCTTGGTATGGCAGCAGAGAACTTTCTAGACGTGTTTTGAGCATTCTCTCTGTAATTCCTTGGAAATGTTCAACAAAGCTTTTTCCCTTTGCTTTCATCTGAGCCTGGCTTCTGTCAGTTTATGTGTTTTTCAAAGTTGCTGTCAATCCCTCACTTCTTGAATCAGTTAATTATCTAGTTGACTGTCTGTTTGGGCAGAGGAAAACCCAAATTGCGTAGGATCTCGCCCACCTCTCCGCAAGTCAATGCGATAAACATTTACCACAGCCCTGTAGGCTTGCCCAACATAGAAGAGGCATGGAAGGGGAGGGCTGGTCTTGCCGCTGGGAGAAAGGCACGGGCCCCTCTTGGCTGCACAGAGGAGGGTGGCATGTCAGTTGTCAGCTCTGGTCCTCACACAATCCAAAGGTGAGAAAGAGGTTGTTGGAGGCTCAAAGGAGCACCGAGCTGTGCCCTGCAGGACAATATTCAGACAGAAGAGACTGGGTACCTTTTCCCCTCTGTGGCTGGGAGCTTGATGTGTGCCAGTTCACTGGGTCTGGATATCTTATGCAAAAATAAGGATTTATTGGGAGAATCATAGGAAAGACTGAAGAATGTGAGAAAGGCAGGAAAATTTGGGATACAATTGACAAGCAATAATAGGCAGCTGCTTTAGGCAACCTCTGCTGGCATGAGATGAATGTCAAGTGTCCTTAGAGAGGAGAGAAAGAGGAAGGATGAGAGAGAGAGAGAGAGAGAGAGATTCATTGGTGCCTGGAGCCCAGAGAGAGAGAGAGAAAGAGAAAGAGAGAGAGAGTCATTGGCGCCTGGAGCCCTTGCTTAAGGGAAAGCAGGGTCCCTTGGCTGGCTGAGTCCCCCCAGACAGTGCAATGCCACAAGGGGACTTCCCAAAGGGAAAGTCGGGTGCTTTTTCTCAGAAGTTGGAGACATGGTTGCCAAGTGGGCAGAACTAGTGATACCTGCTCCAGGACGTAAGTGTCAAGGATGCAGCTTCCTGCCTGAGAGAGAACATGTGTGAAGGGTCTGAATTTTCCCTGACAACCAGAGCAAGACCAACAAGGGGATCAGAAGCATTGGGCTTCTTCCAAGGGTTCAAAAACCTTCCCCTCAGAATGCTGGGTCAGGGAGAATTCTGAGAATGCAGCCAGGACTTCTCCGGAACGTGGATGGGAGACCAGCAGTGAGTTTAGTGCCATGGCAATTAGAATCCAAAGAGGGATGAATATGGAGGTTCCTCACAAAATCAGACACAGAATTCCCACATGACCCAGCAGCTCCACTCTGGAGTATATACCCAAAAGAATTGAAAGCAAGGCCTTTAGTTGTTATTTCATTTATACGCCAATGTTCATAGCAGCATTGTCCACCAAAAGGTGGACACAGCCCAATGTCCATGAGTGGATGAATGGGTAAACAAAATATGATATATAAATACAGTAGAATATTAGCCTTAAAAGGAAGAAAATCGTGACACATGGTACCAGATGGATGAACCTTGAGGACGTGATGTTAACTGTAATAAATCAGTTACAAAGGGAGAAATTTGCCCCTGTTCATTTTTGCCTTCCTTCTCCTAATGTCCTCGGTGATGGGTATTAAGGAGGGCAAGTACTGCATGGAGCACTGGGTATTATACGAAAACAATGAATCGTGGATCACCACATCAAAAACCAATGATGTATTGTATGGTGACTAACACAGCATAATAAAATAAAATTAAATAAAAAAAACCAAAGGGACAAATTTGTATGATTCCACTTACATGAGTAGTGCAATTCATAGACCTAGAAAGAATGGTGTTTTCCAGGGGTTGGGGGAGGGGAAATGGAAACTGTTTATGAAGACACTGTCTTCAGTGTTTCAGTTTGGGAAGGTGACCAAATTCTGGAGATGGTTGGTAGTGATGGTTACACGACAATGTGAGAGTACCTCATGCCAATCAACCATACGTTCAAAAAGATAAAATGGTAAATTTTATGTTATGTATGTTTTGCCAGAATAGAAAAGCAAAGATGAAGGAGAGAAGGTGGGGCGGGCTGCTTGGGTCCTGTTAGCAGAGACATTCCAGCAGAAGCAGCCTAACTCTGTACCTGGGGTCCTTCAGTGGGACTCAGACACCGGACGGGGTTTGTCCCATTGGAGAATCAGGGTAACATAGTGCAAAGGATGCTTTGTGGCCAGACACAAATAGATTTGAATGTCAGCCCCGCATCCCAGTGAGCTGTATGACCTCAGACAAGCTACCTGAACTCTGGGAGCTTACCCTTCCTGACTGAAAAATGGATGTTCCAATGGCCACCATCAGGGTAATTGTGGGGACTGAATGAGATAAGGTTCCCCAAAATAGAACCCATAGGAAGCACAGTAGAAAACAGATCAGGACAAGAGATATATACCGATCATAGACAGATGAAGAATCACAAATGGCCCTAAAACATGAAAAGATGCTCAGATGCACTTATAACAAGAGGAACGTGAATTAGAGACTGTGATACCAATTTTGACCTATCAGAGCACAAACTCCAGCCATTGGGGAGGCTTTGGTGGGACAGCCGTAGGTATTGCTGGCTCAGGGCAACATCAAGCCACTTCGTAGAGGGCAATTTGGCAATATTTATCAAAACAGAAAATAAACATCCTGGGTGAACAAACAACTTCACTGTTGAGAATTTATCCTACAGATTTATGTGCATATACACAACCTGACTCCTTTACAAGGATTCTCTCAGTAAGAAAAGCTGTGATAATAAAATAATGGATACTTAATACAGTATCCATTTAAGGGAGTGGTTTAAATAAATGCGATCAGAGCAAGAAAACTGCAACAGTCCACAGCTGCAGCCGGGAAGCCGGGAAAAGGAAGGTGGGAGCTGTGTTAGTTTGTTATCACTGAAGGACAGAAAGTGCAAAACAATGTGTACAGTGAGCTCCTTTTTTGTAAGAGATGAGGGGGTCACAAAGATATATCTGTACTTGTTTCTTTTTGCCTCAAGAAACACTGTGTGGGGGCGCCTGCGTGGCTCAGTTGGTTAAGCGTCTGCCTTCTGCTCAGGTCATGATCTCAGGTTCCTGGGATCAAGCCCCATATCGGGTTCCCTGCTCAGTGGGGAGTCTGCTTCTCCCCTGCCCTTCATCCCACTTGTGCTCTCTGTCTCTCTCAGATAAATAAATAAAATCTTAAAAAAAAAAAAGAAACACTGTGAGGATAAAAAAGAAAGTAATACAAGTAATTTCTTGTAGGTGAAGGGGCCAGTGTAAGCGTGAGACAATCCAGGTATGCCTTTTTACATAAATTTTAATTTTTGAGATCATGCTAATACATTACTTGTTCAAAACACTTTAAAGAGTAAAAAGTTGATGAAAAATAAACTTAAAGACCTAGGAAACTTTACTGGAGACACAAAATGAATGGACAGATTATATTCCTATAGGGAAAGGCTCGATGCTCTGGAGAGGTCAATACTTCCCCAATTCATTAATTATTTTAATCAACAATTCAGCGTAAATAATCTGACAAAGTTACTCTAATGTCCATACGGAAAATAAAACATTCTAGAATTGTCAGGAGAATTTTGGGGAAAAAATGAGGGGTTTGTGTTATCAAGACATACCATCAAATAGAATAATTCGAGTGTATTTTAAATATAGTGATTACAGTGTGTTATTACATAGGAAAAGACAAATATATCAGCGACAAAAGAGAAACTGGGTACTGACTCCCATATCTATTTGAAATTTTAGAGTATTATAAAAACAAGATCCTTCATTAATAAAGCTAAATGCAAGCGGGTCAGAAGTCTACACGCTTAAAAATGCAACTTTAAAACTAAAGAACAATATGTAGAAATTCGTTTATAGACTTGGATAAGAAAGAGAGAAAACCCAGAAATAAAAACAACAACAAAGAATAATCAGATTTTACTATGTAGAAATTTAAAAATCGCCAGGAATAAACTTATTTATATTTATTGGTAATTCACCAGTAATAAACAGAAATTAAAATTTAAAATTATTTGCAATAGTATTCATTTCCACATCCTAAGAAGAAATCTAATGAAAGGTGTAGCACATCTCTTCACAGGAAAATATAAAATATTATTGAGAATAAAGAAGATTTAAATAAATGGATCTATACTATTTTTATAGGTTGGAGGAGTCAATAATTTAGCTATGCCAATTCTCCCCAAATGATTTATACATATAATGCAATCCAATAAAAATACTGAGATTTTTTTTTTTTAGAAAATTGACAAACTGATTTAAATTTTAATGAAAATGTAAAGGGCTAAGAATAATCAAGATACTGCTTAGGAAGTAGAAGGTAGGAAGAATGACTTTATTGGTTATTCACAGTCATGATAAAGCTACTGCAATTAAGACTGTGTTTTTGGTTCAAGGATGGGCAAACAGGCCTGTACAACAGGAGAGAGGCCAGGGAGACAGGCATATGCGGACACTTGACCCATGACTGCAGCAGGGAAATGATGTTCTTTCCAAGAAATACGATCGGATCTACTGGGTAGCACTATGGAGGAAAAAGTAACTTGACTCCCTCCCTACCTCACACCAGTCATACACAAAAATCAATTCCAGGTAGACTGTAAATCTAAATGGAAAAAGAAAACCATAGATTTAAGGAAAACATTGGAGAATATTCTTCTAGCCTTAGGATAGAAAAGTCTTCTTAAGTAAGATCAAAAGGACTACCATAAAAAAAAGACTGACAAATTGAACAGCATTAAAATTAAAAGCTTCCGTTTTTTTAAAGACATCATAAAGAGACAGAAAGATTAATCACAGAGTGGGAGAACATATTTGCAACACAAATAACCAATAAGCAACTTGTTGCAGGAATATATAAAGAAGTACTGTAAATCAATACAAAATGACACACAATGCAAAATAACAATAAGTGCCAGTTATTGACTTATTGCCTCTCAGTTCCAAATTCATCCTATCTCCCCCTACTTTATAATGCTGGAGCTGGACTCTGCAAACCTCATTTCTGCTTTGCCGTCTGGCTCTATGTCAGGCTCTGCCAATAGGGGGCGCGGAAGGAGACTGCAAGGGTGGAGGAGAGACTGAGGTCCTTCTTTCTCCTGGATTTCCCCACTGGAGAGCAGCTGAGCTTCTGGAGGGCAGTGGGTTTTTGCAGCATCCCCATGAGGGTGCAAGGCTGTCTTGGCTCTCATGTGGCCCCAGCAAACTTCATCGTTACTGTGAAAGCATGTGGCATGTTTCTGTAGCAGCCACATCATCTCAGAGATCTGAATCTCAGTCTTACAGGACATCTTTTCTGGGCTGCAGATTTCTTTTCTGTTTCCTTTTCCCTGAGCCCTGGGGCTGGCTGCTTTCTGCAGTTGCTAAGGAGATACATCTCAGAGTTTTGTGCTGTTTTTACCCCATTCAGATTTTAGCCACCCCTTCCTTAACAAGTATTTACAGTAAATTTTCTCTGTTCAAATAATTGGGTGTGGTGTCCATCTCTTGTGTCCTGACTGGAAAAATAACTCAACAGAGAAATGAGGCAGACAAGTGTATCTTCATAACAAAGGGTTCCAGGTGGCAAATATACATGTGAAAAAGGTCTGAGCTTATTACTCACCTGAGAAAGGAAAAGTTAAACCAAATGCAAACACCACTATATACCCATCACAATAGTTAAAATTAAAAAGACTTGGGGTGCCTGGGTGGCTCAGTCTTTTAAGCATCAGACTCTTGATTTCAGCTCAGGTCATGATTTCAGGGTTCTGAGATCGGGCCCGTGTTGGGCTCTGCGCTGGGCTTGGAGCCTGCTTAAGATTCTCTCTCTCCTTTCCCCTCTGCCCCTCCCTCCCCACAAAAAAAGACTCACAGTACCAAGTATTGGTGAGGATGTGAAAAAACCCAAACTCTTACATTGCTGGGGGCCTGTAAACTGATACAATGACTTTGAAAAACTGATACTATCTATGCTCTTTGACTCAGCAAGACCACTTTTTAGCACATCCCAACTGAAATGCATATAAATATATGCATATATACTAAAAGACATGAACATGGACTCTTGTAACAAAAATACTTATAAACACCAAAATCTAAAAAAAAAACAGCCCAGGTGTCAATCAACAGTAGAATGTGTAAAGAAAATGTGGTACTTATTAAATGCAATATGATACCACAATGACAACAAACATATGACCGGTACACAGCACAACATGGATGATCCTCACAAACATGGTGCCAACCAATAGCAACTAAGAGTCACACACGGAAAAACAGATGATCTAGACCTCTTTTATATACATTTTAAAAGGCAAAATTCGGGGCACCTGGGTGGCTCAGTCAGTTAAGCATCTGCCTTCGGCTCAGGTCATGATCCCAGGGTCCTGGGATTGAGTCCCTGCATTGGGCTTCCTGCTCAGTGGGGAGTCTGCTTCTCCCTTTCCCTATGCTCCTCTCCCCTGCTCATGCTCTCTCTCTCAAATAAATAAATAAAATCTTTAAAAAATAAAATAAAAGGAAAAATTCATCTTTTGACCGTTATTGTTGTTTTGAAATCACTAGCTTGGGTATAGGAAGGAGATAGTGACTGTGAGGGTGTCGGAGAAAGGGGCTTCTTGGGTATGTAAAATGTTCTAGTTCTTGACCTAGGTTGTGGTTACATGGATGTGCTCACTGTTTGAGCTTGACACTTTTGACTTACGTACTTTTCTGCATTTGTGGTGTTCTTCAATTAAAGTAAGAAAAAAAAAAGAAAAGAAAAGGTGGCAGGTTGAGACAAAATACTTACTGTATTTACACTACCAAAAAATTTAATATCTGACTATAGAGCTTCTATGCAAAAAAAAAAAAAGACAAAAATAGGTAGGCAAAGATTGTACTAAACAATGCACACGCTGTGTACAGTTGGCTGGTGCACACAGGCAGAGTCCCTTAGATTCACTGGAAGCTTGAGGAAAACATTCTCAAACACCAATCAACACCCAACACTGATAAAATGTTGTGTTAGTGAGGATGTTATCAGACAGATATAAATTGGTGATTCATTTTTGGAGAGTAATTTGGCGCTATCTATCAAAATAAAAAGGTGGCTAACCTCTGGCCCACCATTTCACTTTTAGGAATCCTAAAGTCAGAGTCACACATGCTTAGAAAGATGTAAGTAAAAGGACGTTCACTATAGCATTGCTTGTGATATGAAAGAAAATGGAACATTTAAATATCTATTAATCAGAAGAAAATCAAGTATGTTCATACAGTGGAATACCATGTGGCTGGTAAAAAGAATAATAGGGCTCCATTTGACTTGATAGGACAGAACCTGTGGTAACTCTCACTCAAAAATGCAGCTCTCAGATCAGTGCTTTGAAGGTTGTGGCATGCATGTACAAGAATTAAAGATACATGAGTATATTTGTAAAAGGTATCTTTCAAGTTTTACTCTACTGGTTTATGTACTACTTAAATATCTCACCAAAGTATTTTATAAATGGCCCAAGCAACACCTTCATTAAAAAAAATATATGAATTTAAAGTAACCAGCAGGTGACCAGATAGGTGATAGTTCTTGCTGGGGGTGACCAATCTCTAACTACACATGTGTTTGAGACCAACAGGATTTATTTGGGGGAGAAGGGAGCAGGAATTCCTGTCTAGAGAAGAGATTCCTTAGCTCTGAGCTGGTTTATCCTTGGCCTATTTCGCGGTCTGGAATACTGACTTGGACCACCCTCCATCTGGTTAGGCTGACACTGTCCACTAGAAATATATGAACCTCATACGTGATTTTAGATTTCCTAGTAGCCACATTAAAAAAGGAAAAAGAAATAGGTGAAATTAATTTTAATAATGTGTTTCTTTAATCCAACATAGCCAAACTACCATCAACTCCACATGTAATCAATATAAAAGTATTAATGAGATATTTTCTATTCTATCTTTCTAGTCTTCAAGATCTGGTGTGTACTTTACATCTAGGACACATCTCAATTAAGATGCTACATTTTTCTTGATCTGTATTTAGACATCACAACATTTGCACTTGAAAAAGTAGATTCAAATACCTAAGCTGTTAATGATGCGATATGGAAAATGAGAGAGAGGCAAATGTCTGGGATGATTGTTTTCTGTTGGATAAAATATAACAGTCATTTCATCAAGGAATGCAGAAAGATGAGCATTGGCCTTTAGGAATAAAGAATATAAAATTGTAAGATACTCATGACCATCACAATTTGCTCCTATGAGTTCTTTGAAACACCTTAGATAAAAAGACTGAAACCATCAACTAAAAAAAGGTAGAGGCTTACTGTACAAGGGAATTTATGATGGGCTATA
>NW_027685563.1:0-367 GCF_054177405.1 Leptonychotes weddellii | reverse complement strand
TCAAAGCATCAAACTTTTTTACTACACTTAACTGGTAGATAAGAGAATTTAACCTTTGGATAATTCACTGCTAACCAGTTAGGTAATACCTATAGAGACAATAGGGGGAGAACCCATTTTATATTGTCTAAAAAAGAATTAAATAGTCCTTAAAACATCTAAGAATTTAAAAAATCATATTCTGCATAGGAAATATTTTGACCCACTCTCATTCTGATCCATTCCTGTCTTCACTTGTAGAATAAAGTTAACATTAGATATAAATTAATCCGGATCCCAAAGTCAGTTATTTTCTGCAACATTCCAACCCCCCACAACTTCCTACATAGCTTTCCTGTAGCAAATTTTACTCTATCTCCCTTTGCTC
>NW_027685562.1:0-367 GCF_054177405.1 Leptonychotes weddellii | reverse complement strand
AATGTTACAGCCACTGTGGAAAATAGTTTGGTGGTTTCAGAAAGAAGAAAGAGGGGTGGAGGGAGGGAGAAAGGGAGGGAAGGAGGGAGGGAGGGAGGGAGCCACTAAGATACAAGCAAGGAATTGCTCTCCTGGGCATTTACTCCAGGAAATCAAATTTGTGTGCACACAAACACCTGTGCATGGATGTTTAGCAACTCTATTTGTAACAGCCCCGAACTGGAAACAAGCTAAATGTCCTTAATTGCTAATTCAGCTGTGGTCCATCCATAAGCATGGAGTATTATTCAGCAATAAAAAGGAATGGACTATGGATGCTCCTGGAGGAATCCCCATAGAATTATGCCAAGTAAAAAAAAAAAAAAAA
>NW_027685561.1:0-367 GCF_054177405.1 Leptonychotes weddellii | reverse complement strand
TGATGTTGGCTAAGATGAGAAGTCCTTCCAAAGCTTTTGCCACACTCATTACATTCATAGGGTTTCTCTCCAGTGTGGATTTTCTGATGTCGAAGTAGTGGTGAATTACCAACAAAAGCTTTTCCACACTCATTACACTCATAAGGTTTCTCCCCAGTGTGGATTCTATGATGTATAAACAACTATTTATATTATATTTATATTTATATTTGTATGTAACAAACCCGGAACTACTTGTAAAACTATTTCCACACTCTCCACAGAGATAAGGCCTGTCCCCACTGTGGATTCCCTGATGCCTGATCAGATTTGCATTATCATTAAAGGCTCTCCCACACTCTTCCATTGATAGGGCTTCTCTCCAGTG
>NW_027685560.1:0-367 GCF_054177405.1 Leptonychotes weddellii | reverse complement strand
GAAATAACTAGCAATTTTCTTAAGGTTTCTTCATGTTTTCACTCCCACTTCATTTCCTCTTTCTTGGTGCCCACACCTTTAGTTATTTCCCCACAATGGTTTTGTGCATTAGAGAGAGAGAAAAAGAGTGCAACAGAAAGGAAGGCGAACAGGCAAGATCTCTCCATTTTTTTTTTTTGCCTATCTTTTACTTAATAAAGAAGAAAAGAAAAGAAAGCATCTTCTTTTTTTGTATTTGCTCAAACTCGTCCCTCTCTTCTGGGACATTTAAAAATGATGAAAGTATTTACCCCTGCTTGCACTCATCATCAGTGTGCTGATCCTCATCTCTCCTCCACTTTAAGATGAACTTTTCACTGCTGCTTTT
>NW_027685559.1:0-367 GCF_054177405.1 Leptonychotes weddellii | reverse complement strand
AACGCGAAGGCTCTGAACCCTAAGGACACTGTGAGGAACAGGAGGGTGTGGGTGTAGTCGCTCTTCCTAACCGCAGGATCAGATACCCATGACCTTGTCTGTAAGGCAGGCCTCCAGCAGTCGAGACCAATGCTGGTTCTTTGGTTTGGAAAAAGGCAACATGGCATCGTTTCTGGAGAAACTGGTTGAGGGCTTTCCTTGGCACCTTCGGTCCCATCCGTGCGCCTTGATGCCTGGGCTGGGCTCATGGTGCGCTTGGGACGCGGCCGACCATCCCGGGCCCCACACCTGCTTCCAGCCCAGGGCTTCAGGCCGGCCCCTTCCTTCGGGCTGCCCACACGGCCTCTGAGCGTTGCCCTCACGGTCA
>NW_027685558.1:0-367 GCF_054177405.1 Leptonychotes weddellii | reverse complement strand
ATGTCGGCCAGAGGGGAGGGTGCCCTGGAGTGAGGGGACATGACCAGCGTCCACCGTCCTGGCCAGAGGTTGATCGTGGGGCCCTCAGGAAGGGAGGCTGAGGCAGGAGGGCCACGGTGTCGGGGGAAGCAGAGGCACCTCGTTTGGGACCCCAAGGGGAGGGGGGCCGTGACCTATGGTCTCTAGTGGCCGTTGGACGTTCCTGTCTCTGTTGTCATTCCCTCTCTCCGATGGTTTCAGTAAATGTTTCTCTTCAATAAATTTCATTGCATGTTTCAGCTGCGTCTCGCCTCTGCTGTGGGCAATCGACGGAAGGGTCTGCTGGGGTTGGAGGAGGGAGCCAGAGAAAAGATTTTTGTCCAGTACC
>NW_027685557.1:0-367 GCF_054177405.1 Leptonychotes weddellii | reverse complement strand
AGTCCCGCATCGGGCTCCCTGCTCGGCAGGGAGCCTGCTTCTGCCTCTGACCCTCCCCCCTCTCATGTGCTCTCTCTCTCTCATTCTCTCTGTCTCAAATAAATAAATTTAAAAAATCTTAAAAAAAAAAAGAAATATGAGGTATTTGATGGCCACAGTAAGATTCAGAAAAAAAAAAAATAGTAATTCTTTACAGAAGCTTGCTCACTTTTGAGAAGAGCTCTGGCAATAGCTTTGCCTCCTTGGCTTCACTCCTGTACTCACTTCAACCTTAGTTTCATCAGAGCAGACCTGGCCTGGTTCCCATCCATCACAGATGGTCAGGTCCTGGGCTCCAGTCACGGTGCCCCTTCAGTTGTTCTGCCTG
>NW_027685556.1:0-367 GCF_054177405.1 Leptonychotes weddellii | reverse complement strand
TACAATAGATAATAAAAAGAAAATAAAGGTCACCTGGCTGGCTAAGTCAGTGGAATGTGTAACTTTTGATCCCAGGTTTGTGCCGCATGTTTGAACCCCATGTTGGAGCCCCATGTTGGGTGTAGAGATTACTTAAAAATAAAATATTTTTTTAATAAGAGAAAATACAAAAAAATCAATGAAGCTAAGAGCTGCTTCTTTTATAAGGTAAACAAAATTAACAAACCTTTACCTAGACTCAAGAAGAATAAAAGCATTCCAATAATTAACATCAGGAATGCAAAAGAAAGCACAAATGATGCCACAGAAATACAAAGTATCATAAGAGACTACCAAGAAGATTTATATACCAATAAATTAGACAACC
>NW_027685555.1:0-367 GCF_054177405.1 Leptonychotes weddellii | reverse complement strand
TTAATGATATCTTCTGAGGAGGAGAAATTTTTAATTTTCATGAAATATAATTCTTCAGTGTTTACTCTTATTTTCTGTTAAAATGGTGGATTACATAGAATATTTTTATCTTATTACATTGCTAGGATAATTCCATTCAGTCATATGTATTTTCTTTTTTTTTTTTTAAAGATTTTATTTATTTACTTGAGAGAGAGAGAGCACATGAGCAGGGGGGAGGGGCAGAGGGAGAAGCAGACTCCGCACTGAGCAGAGAACCAGATGCAGGGCTCGATCCCAGGACCCTGGGATCATGACCTGAGCCCAAGGCAGACGCTTAACTGAGCCACCCAGGCACACCTCCCCTCAGTCACTTTTGCTCAGTGTG
>NW_027685554.1:0-367 GCF_054177405.1 Leptonychotes weddellii | reverse complement strand
CTCACTCAAAAAAATAGAAAGATCCCGAATTCACCAACTAACTTTACACCTTAAAGAACTAGAGAAAAAGCAACAAACGATTCCTAAGCTACGCATTAGAAGAGAGATAATTAAGATTAGAGCAGTGATTAATCGGTTAGAAACCAGAAACACAGTAGATCAGATCAACAAAACTAGAAGTTGGTCCTTTAAAGAATTAATATCTAAAACCACTGGCCAGACTTATCCAAAAGAAAAGAGAAGGGACCCAAAATAATAAAATTGACTAACACCAAGGAAACAGAATCAATTATTAGAAATTATTATCAACAACTATATGCCAATAAATTGAGCAACACCTGGAAAAAATGGATGCCTTCCTGGAAAC
>NW_027685553.1:0-7176 GCF_054177405.1 Leptonychotes weddellii | reverse complement strand
TTTTTTTTTTAAAGATTTTATTTATTTATTTGACAGAGAAAGACACAGCGAGAGAGGGAACACAAACGGGGAGTGGGAGAGGGAGAAGCAGACTCCCTGCCGAGCAGGGAGCCCGATGCGGGACTCGATCCCGGGACTCCAGGATCATGACCTGAGCCGAAGGCAGTCGCTTAACCAACTGAGCCACCCAGGCGCCCATGAATCCTAGTTGTCTTTATCCTAAAACTCATTTCCCCCTATTTGATGCTGACATTCATGCATAGCTTTACCAGTTTTCAAAGCAACTAAGGTTTAGCTTGTTTCATGTTGGAAAATCAACATAGGGTCAAAAGTTAATGGATGAATTTTAAGTTTTGAAAAAGAATCTAGCAGTGGGAGAAACATGAAATTGCGTAGGCTGAGTGAAGCATTTGATCATTTCTTGCCATTACACCCATCCCTGCCCATTCCCATCTGACATTTTCACCTTAAGGCTACAAGGTTCAAGACATATTTTGGACCCTTGTGTTCTGGTTGGAGATATTTAGGTAACAAAGGTCTAGGTAACAGGGATCAGTGTACTTTTCAGTCAGTTTCAGTTTGTGTAAGATTGTTAGATGAGGCAGTCTCCAACCTTGGGAAGTCTCATGAAAGACCAGACTCTCCTGCTCTTACTTTGTCATGGAGACTTAACCTGCTTTTATTATCTGTAAACATTTATAAAGTCCAAATTTGAGGCTCTAATTTGCTTAAAGTATTTCTTTTTATAACTTCTTATTTTCAAATAATTTTAGACATCAGAAAAGTTACAATAATAGTTCAAAGAGCTCCCTCTACCTTTCACTGAGGTTTTCCTAATGATAACAGATTATGTACTACTACTACTACTATGCCATTATCTAAACCAGGAAATTAACATAGTTATAATTTATTTAGTACAGACCTCTTTATGGTCCAGGATGTCATCCAGGATCCCATGTTGCATTTAGTTGTTTTGTTTCCCTCGTCTCCAGTCTGTGACAACTTGTGTGTGTGTGTGTGTGTGTGTGTGTGTTTGACTTTTGTAACCTTGACACTTTTTAGGATCCTTGGTCAATTATGTCATAGAATATCCCTCACTTGGTGTTTGTCTGATATTTTCTCATGACTTGATTGAGATTATGCATTTCTGACAAGAAAACCATAGAAATGATGTGTCTTTCCTAGTGTATCATGCTGGGAGATATATGATATTGATATGTTTTATTATTGGTGATATTAACTTTGATCACTTGGCTAAAGTAGTGTCTTGCAGGTTTCTATACAGAAAAGTTACTGTTTTTCTCTTTTGTAATTAGTGTCTTGTGGGGAGACATTTGGAGACTATGGGCTTGTCCATCTTTGGTTTTAGGTTTATGGCTCCCTTCCAGCCTAAGCCAAAAGAGTTCTGCACTGGGTTTTGGGGCCAAAGCCTAATAATAACCATGGGTTTCCCTCTGTGGATGTATTTTCCTAAGATACTAAGATGAGGAGAAGTAGCTGGTCTGAGGCAGGATTTAAATGTTCCCAAGTTTCTTGGTTTAACACTATCTTCTTATCATTCTTTCCAATTCCCAGAGGACTTCTAAGGTTTAGTCAAAATAATGGGCCTTTAGGAAGTAACTTGAATTTTGTGGACCTTAGTTTATTCACCTATTTAGGTAGGTAGCACAAAAACTTCAAAGCCCTCTTATCTTACATTCCCTTTGCCAATGAAAAATTAAAAATAAACTTTGCCAACCCACCTGAACCCCTCCACTAGCTAGTCCTATTCATCTTTCATGTCCCAGTTCAAATATCACTCTTAGGGAAGTCTTCCCTGACACAACTGCTTGGGGTAGCTGCCTGATCAGTCATACAGCACCCTTTACTTGATCTTCTGCAACATTCATTATTATACATGTAACAACTTGTTCAAAGTTAGCTCTCTTGCTACATTGTAAGCACTATGTCTGGTTTACTTTGATATCTGGCTTTTACCACCATGCCTATTACTTAATAGTCACTCAATATATAGGTGTTACATGGATAGAAAAGTGATACGGAATTGGGCAAGCTTGAAAAAGGGCAAGAAAGCAAAAATAAAAAGCAGTAGCTATTATGGGAGGCTGAATTATTCTCCTTCCCCTGCCCTTGATCTCTGGAACCCGTGAATGTTATTTTATATGGCAAAGGCGCTTTGCAGATATGATTAAGCACTTAATCATGGGAGAGATAGGGAGATGACTGGATGGGCCTTAAATGTAATAACAAGCATCCTTATAAAAGGGAGGTAGAGAGAAATTTGACCACAGGAGAGAAGGTAATGTGATGATGGGACAGAAGACTGAGCTTGGGGACACAAGCCAAGGAATACAGGTGGCCACTAGAAGTTGGAAAAAAAAAAAATCAATGAAATAGATCTTTCTCTCAGAGCCTACAGAAGGAGCCAGACCTTATGACATAGTGACTGTGGCCCTGATGTTGGACTTCTGGCCCCAGAACTGTGAGAGATAACCTTGTGCTGTTGTAAGCCACTAAATTTCTGGTGATTTGCTACAGGGGCAATAGGAAACTAATACGGGTATTAAAAAAAAGAAGAATGTATTAAAACCTGAAAAAAGGAACAAAGTTACAATCAGAATGCCAAGAACATATGAAAACAAAATAATTCATAAAAGTAAGACATTAAATTAATTCTATTTTTTTAAAAGATTTTATTTATTTGAGAGAGAGAGAGTTAGTGAGAGAGAGAGAGAGCACAAGCTTCAGGGAGAGGGAGAAGCAGGCTTCTTGTGGAGCAGGGAGCCTGATGTGGGGCTCAATCCCAGGACCCTGAGATCATGACCTGAGCCGAAGGCAGACGCTTAACCGACTCAGCCACCCAGGCACCCCGACAATAAATTAATTCTAAATATATATTAACTAAGATAGTAAAGGCAGCATACCACAGTTGGCTCAGGACTACATTGTTGAGGCACCGAAACAGCATCTTTCTGAAAATCATGGGAGTGCTGACTGTCTGCATGCTCACATACCAGAGAGGAGCTTCACACATCTGCCAAATGGTGCATGGCAGACTTGTTTAAGGAATTCTCACTGAATTTGGAGACCTCAGTACATCCTAGTAGTGTCATAATTTTAATTTGTGAATGCCAAATTTTTATAAATTCATAATAACTAGTATGTTATTAAACCATATAAAAAGAAAGTATGTATAATTCCACATTACTTTCCTGGAAACATAGCATCAGTGTTTGGCTCTAGGAAGACCCTGTAGTGGGCCATAGACCATGATTAGAGATACACTGGACAGAATGATTCCTCTCTTTTTTTCTCCAGCTTTATTGAGATATAATTGACATATAACATTGTATAAGTTTAAGGTGTACAATGTGATGATCTGATACATGTATATATTAAGAAATGTTTACCACAATAATGTTGTTAACACATCCTTCATTTCACATAATTACTATTTTATTGTTGTTGATATGGTGAGAATATTAAAGCCCCAATGTCACAGCAACTTTCGGGTATACAATACTGTATTGTTAACTATAGTTACCATGCTGTACCTTAGATCTCTAGAACATACTCCAGAACATCTCATAGCTGAAAGTTTGTACACTTTGACCAACATCTCCCCATTTCTCCCTCCCCTCAGGCCTTGGCAACCATCATTCTACTCTCTGTTTCTGTGAGTTTGATGTTTTTAAATTCTACGTAGAAGTGAGATCATATGGTATTTTTCTCTGTCTGACTTATTGCACTTCACATTATGCCCTCAAAGGACCATCCATGTTGTTACAAATGGCAGGATTTTCCTCTTTCTCATAGCTGAATATTATATAAATATGTATAAAATATGCCACGTATATTATATATGACACATTTTCTTTTTCTGTTCATCCCTAGATGGACACTTTGGTTGTTTCCATATCTTGGCTGTTGTGAATAATACTGCAATGAATGAGGGATAGCAGATATCTGAAGATAGCAATTTCATTTCCTTTGGATATATATCTAGAAATGAGATCATATGGTAATTCTGTTTTTGATTTTTTGAGGAACCTTCGTAGTTTTCCAAAATGGCTGCACCAGTTTGTATTCCCAGCAGCAGTGCATCAGGATTCCTTTCTCTCTACATACTCATTTGTTATTTCTTCTGCTTTTGATAATGGCCATTCTAACAATTGTAGTTTTGGTTTGCATTTCCCTGATGATTGGTGATGTTGAGCATCTTTTCATGTACATGTTGGCCATTTGTATGTCTTTTTAAAGAGAAATGTCTATTCAACTCCTCTGCCCAATTTTAATTCGATTGTTTTCTTGCTGTTGAGTTGTAGAAGTTCTTTTATACTTTAGATCCCAATCCTTTATCATATATATGATTTGCAAATATTTCCTCCATTCTGTAGGCTGCCTTTTCATTTTGTTGGTGGTTTTCTTTGCTGTGCAGAAGCTTTATAGTTCAATGTAGTCTCGCTTGGTTTTGGGTTTTGTTGCCACATCCAAAAAATAATGGCCAAGACTGATGTCAAGGAGCTGTATTCCAAATTTTTTTTTCAAGGAATTTTATGACTTTAGGTCTTAAATTTAAGTCTTTAATCTATTTCAAATTCATTTTTGAGTGATGTAAAATAGAGGTCTAATTCCATTTTTCTACCTGTGGTTATCCATTCTTCCCAACACTATTTGTTGAAAAGACAATCCTTACCTCATTGGGTATTCTTAATTCCCTTGTCAGATATTAGTTGACTATATATTGAGGGTTTATTTCTGGGCTCTCAGTTCTGTTCCACTGGTCTATATATCTATCTTTATGCCAGTACCATACTGTTTTGGCTACTACAGCTTTATAAGACAGTTTGAAATCGGAAAGTGTGATACTTCCGACTTTGTTCTATCTCAGGATTGTTTTGGCTATTTAGGGTCTTTTGTGGTTCTATGTAAATTTTAGGATTTTTTTTTTTCTATTACTTTGAAAAATACTATTGGAAATTTGATAGGGATTGCATTGAATCCAGATAGCTTTGGATAGCTATCTGTGGACATTTTAACAGTATTAATTCTTCTGATCCATGAATGTGAGATTTCTTTCTATTTTTTTTTTGTGTCATCCTCAGTTTCTTTCATTAAAGTCTTCTAGTTTTTGGTGTACAGATCTTTACCTCCTTGGTTACACTTATTCCTAAGTGTTTTACTGCTTGTGATGCTATTGTAAGTGGTATTGGATTTTAAATTTATTTTTCAGTGATTATTTGGTAGTGTATACAAACACAACTGATTTCTTTTCTTTTTTTTTTTAAGATTTAATTTTCTAACAGAGACAGACAGCTAGAGAGGGAACACAAGCAGGGGGTGTAGGAGAAGGAGAAGCAGGCCTTCCACCGAGCAGGGAGCCCGATGTGGGACTCGATCACAGGACCCTGAGATCATGACCTGAGCCGAATGCAGATGCTTAACGACTGAGCCACCCAGGCACCCCCAACTGATTTCTATATGTTGATTTTGTGTCCTGAAATTTTACTGAAGTTGTTGAGTATTTCTAACAGTTTTTGGGTGGAGTCTTTAGGATTTTCTCTATATAAGATCATATCATTTGCAATAAAAGATAATTTTATTCTTTCCTTTCTGATTTGGATATCTTTTATTTCTTTTTCTTGCCTAATTGTTCCAGTACTTTGTTTAGTAGGAGTGGTGAGTGTGGGCACCCTTGCCTTGTTACTGATTTTAGAGGAAAAGCTTTCAACCTTTCACCATTCATATGATGCTAGCTGTGGGCTTGTCATAAATGGCTTTGTTATTTTGCTGTATATTCCCTCTGCCTAATTTGTTGAACATTTTTTTATAATGAAAGGATGTTATATTTTGTAAAACGCTTTTTCTGCATTTTTTGAGATGATCATATGATTTTTGTCTTTCATTTTATTTGGAGAAGCAGTCACCTCTTCAAGATTTTATGAACTGGCTTCCATAAAGAAAGGCCTTCACTGCCAGGTGGGGGCATGCTGGAATGTACTGTGACCCTGGGTCTAGTTATGCAGAATACTAAGTATAGGGGTGTGTGGGGACTCTTGGTCCAGGAGGGTGTGACGTTAGGCTGCTTTGGTCTACAGCGTTGACAAGTTCATTGTCCTCGTCAAGTGTTGTGGGGCTCCACAGTGGCTGCAAGGGCTTTGGGGTCCTCAGCAATGCCTCCAGGTCCAGCAGCTAGGAACCAGCATGGGCAGTGGTGGTGGCCAGAGCTGGTTGTGTGCCTACACTCAACTATGGGGGCCAGCTGCAGCTGCTTGTATAATGAGAAGGGATGGTTGGAGGCATACGTGTATTGGTGGGGGCTAGGGCCAGTAGCAAAGGCTTGGGTCAACTGTGGATGCACTGGTAGCTGGGGTGGCCTTGGCTGTTGGTGTGCATTCCTGCAGTGACAGGGTCTCCCTAGAGCATGCACAAAGCAGTGGAGTCTGGTGACAAGGGTTGGGCAGGAGGCATGCAGGTGCATTGCTGGGGGGCTTTCTATAAGTGCATGCAGTGGTACAGGCCACCAACTGGAGGTAGGGCTGAATCCAGATCCACAAGCAACTGTGGGGCCTTGGCTGTCTGTATATACTTCCACAGCTGCAATATCTCACCACGGGCATGCAAACAGTAGTAGAGACCAGTCATGAGAGTCAGACCTGTGGCATGCAAGTACACGGCTGAATGAGCTAGCCCCAAGTGTGCACATGGTGGTGTGGGTCAGCTGTGGGTATCTAGTTGTATCTTGCTCTCATGCAGCTGCAGAGGACTAGGCTGGCTGCTGACATGGACGCCAGAAGGGACTTAGATGTCTGGTATCTGTGAATGTGAATACCTGTGGGGTAAAAATCAGTGAAATCTGCAGGGGTCCATAGCAATAGTGGTTACTGGTTTCTTCAGTGGTGAAAGGAGCTGGGTCCTCTGCAGAGCAGGGAACCAGGAACCATCTCACTTCTGCCCATGGCCAGTGCTGGTAGCTCTTGCCATTCATCCTTGTTCCTAACAAATTCTAACTACCTCTGCTTTGTCAGTCTGTGGATGGAGTAAAACCAAAGCAGTCCTGAAAGGCAGCACTCTACTCTCTCTTTTCTGGGGAGAACTCTTTCTAGCTGGGGAGTTCCCTGTTGTGCTGACCAGTACCAGCCTGGGGAATGGGATGCTGCTGGCAAAATGAAGCTG
>NW_027685552.1:0-367 GCF_054177405.1 Leptonychotes weddellii | reverse complement strand
CTTATTTTATAAATACTTGGTGTAATGCTTAACACCTGGTAGAGACTCATAAATATTTCTGAATAAACTACTGAAAAGGGTTCCGACAAAATATAAAAGTGGAATCAGAAAGATGAAATCAATAACCCGACTCAACTTTTTCCCTTATAAACATAAGGGTAGTGGCTTTATTCACAAATATGATTTTTACGGACCAGAGAAAAGAATTTAAAGAGCAAACAGAATGTCGTTGGAAAAATCTCAGAAGAAACGAGTAAATTCCAGTTGACTGTCCTTTAAAATAAAGTCATGAGTAAATATCCTAAAGTCCTGACACAACTTTTAACAAGAATAAATGAAGTTTTGGTTTTCTGAGATTTATGATGTC
>NW_027685551.1:0-367 GCF_054177405.1 Leptonychotes weddellii | reverse complement strand
TCTTCAAGGATATTCATGGGCAGAACTTTGAAAATATGTAGGTTTCTGATACCTTTAAGAGAGTAAAACTAAAGTAAAAATTGCCAGAACTAATAGAAGAATTGGATTCAAACAGAACAAAAAATGAATAACATGAAACTGAATGTCCAGAGGAAAATAATTATAATTTTGATGACTTTTTGTTTGAAACATTGTTGACTTTTAAAAATGTTTTTTTCCTTCAGATTTAAGGAAAATTCCCTTAAGCTAACTGATCTGTAAGAACTTAACCAAATATACCTTGGTGAACAAATGAAACTATTTATTTTTTCTCCATACTTGATCCCTTCAAAACTCAGAGACCATCAGGGAGCATTCTTATACATTG
>NW_027685550.1:0-367 GCF_054177405.1 Leptonychotes weddellii | reverse complement strand
TTAAATGCCAGGTACTGTCCTGGGTGTTGGCAATGAAGAATCAAAGACAAAACTCTCTGCCATTGTGGAGTCTACATCTTAGTGATAGAAGTTCATAATAAAAAATATAAGTAAGTAGGGCGCCTGGGTGGCTCAGTCGGTTGGGCAACTGCCTTCGGCTCAGGTCACGATCCTGGAGTCCCGGGATCGAGTCCCGCGTCGGGCTCCCTACTCAGCGGGGAGTCTGCTTCTCCCTCTGACCCTCCCCCCTCTCATGCTCTCTCTGTCTCATTCTCTCTCTCAAATAAATAAATAAGATCTTAAAAAAAATATATAAGTAAGTAAAGTATAACTGTGTATTAAGTAATGAAAAATAATAAAGAAAAAA
>NW_027685549.1:0-367 GCF_054177405.1 Leptonychotes weddellii | reverse complement strand
AACGTAGAAAGTTCATAGAGGTCCAAACACATTTTCTGAATTTACTTAAGAGACAACGTTCTTTGATTGCATTTGAATGTTCTAGACAGTTAAAATGGGACAATTTTGTGAATGGAAAATTGGATGGGTGGAAAATTTCTCTAATTTTGTTGTGATTACCGAAATTAAATTTATCATATGACATGCCCTTCTAAATAAATACTACAATACCCTGAAGAACAGTGTTTTTGCCTTGTCTTGTCAGTGGACATACATTAGTCATTCAGATCATGGCCATGTGATTCAGAAGGGACTCATATTTTGTCATACTTTTGTATTAACACCTGAACTACCTAATGATTTTTTATTTTCTAATTATTATTTTTCC
>NW_027685548.1:0-367 GCF_054177405.1 Leptonychotes weddellii | reverse complement strand
CTTTCCAATTTCCTGGCAGATATCTTTGGCTTAGATGTTCTGTGGGTACCTCAAATTCAGTATCCCCCAAACTGAGTTTAGTATCTTTCTTACAAACCCACCCTTTATGCTGTGTCCCCTATTTCATTAAGTGGCACCACCCTGTGCTAATTCCTGCAAGTCAGGTATGCGTGGGTCTTGAGATCTGGCCTTTGGTTGTCTTTCCAGTCTTATCTCCTCCCCCAGCACATTCACTGTGTGCCACCTACAGGAGACTACCTGTAATTCTCTGAGCATGCTCTGCACCTGCTGCTCCCTCTGCTGGTAACACCCTTTCCACAATTGTCCCACTGAATTCCTACTCAGTTTTCAACTCTTGGCCCCAGTG
>NW_027685547.1:0-367 GCF_054177405.1 Leptonychotes weddellii | reverse complement strand
AAAAGCCCCTGACACAGAAGTGCCAGCAGTAAATGTGGGTCTTGTCTGGGCTGGAGGAAAGTAGGATGAACATATTTCAGAATTAGTGCTAATGTTGATCTCAGAGAAGTCGTTCTTAGACCACTAACAAATGCGGATTAATGTAAATCAGAAACATCTTTAGGTAAAAAACATATGCCAAACTCCATCCATATACTTTCAGTTAGAAGTAACCCCAATGTTCATAGCAGCAATGTCCGCAATAGCCAAACTGTGGAAGAAGCCGACATGCCCTTCAACAGATGAATGGATAAAGAAGATGTGGTCCATATATACAATGGAATATCACTCAGCCATCGGAAAGGATGAATACCCAACATTTGCATCA
>NW_027685546.1:0-367 GCF_054177405.1 Leptonychotes weddellii | reverse complement strand
CCGTGCCACAGACTAGCACGTTCCTTCCCACCCAGAGAGGACCCAGTGTAGGCCGGCTATGAGTTCCTTTATGAGGAGTAGAGCATCCATATCAACACCAGTATCTCATTTAATCTCCAGTCCTTGGGTTCTCAAGCATGAGTTCCAATCCTGAGTTTGCTGCCCCACATTCTGGTTCAGTTGGGGTGGGGGGGCTTGACCTGGTTAAAACCTCCCAGGTAGCTGTGATATGCAGCCGAGGTTAAGAACCACTACTCCAATGGGTGAGTCTGGTGATGGGTATTAAAGAGGGCATGTACTGAATGGAGCACTGGGTGTTACATGCAAACAATGAATCATGGAACACTACATCTAAAACTAATGATGT
>NW_027685545.1:0-367 GCF_054177405.1 Leptonychotes weddellii | reverse complement strand
TTGTAAAATTGGGAGATTTCACATGAAATTCTGGATCTCCAGTTTCTGTTGAAAAATCAGAAGATCTGGCCATACTGGGCTCTCACTCTCATATGAGCTGAGAGTTGTGCATCCTTGTTAGATGCCATACATGTTTTTGTTTTTTGTTGTTGCTGTTTTTTATTTATTTATTTATTTATTTTTTAAGATTTTATTTATTTGACAGAAAGAGACACAGTGAGAGAGGGAGCACAAGCAGGGCGAGTGGGAGAGGGAGAAGCAGGCTTCCCGCTGAGCAGGGAGCCCGATGCGGGGCTCGATCCCAGGACCCTGGGATCATGACCTGAGCCGAAGGCAGACGCTCAACGACTGAGCCGCCCAGGTGCCC
>NW_027685544.1:0-367 GCF_054177405.1 Leptonychotes weddellii | reverse complement strand
ATTCATAAAATGAAAGAATATAAAATATGACACCATATACCTAAAATGTGTGGTGGGGGACGAGTAGAGAATGGGTTTAAAGTGACCATCAACTTCATTTAGACTGCTATATGCAGATGATGTTCTATACAAGCTGGATGGTAATGAATCAAAATCCACTGATACGCAAAAAAAAATAGAAAGGAATCAAACTGTATCTATAGTATATCACTAAAGCAAGCCGACAAACCATGAAAGAGAGCAAGAGAAGGGTCAGAGAAAAATGAGAAAAACACCACAAAACAAGTAACAAAATGGCAACAAATACATATCAATAATTACTTTGAATGTAAATGGACTAAACATTCTAATCAAAAGCAACACGGTG
>NW_027685543.1:0-367 GCF_054177405.1 Leptonychotes weddellii | reverse complement strand
TGACGGACACAATGAGCAAGGAAGCAAATCCATTCAGGTGGTCAAAGTGCTACTGGAAAAGGTCATCACCAGAGGGGAGCCGTAAGGGCAGGCAGGTAGGCTTCCTAAGGAGAGGATCTGTAGATGAGACCCGAACAGCAGGAAAGGTCCAGCCACTCAGAGACGCTAGGGTCAGACCTTCCCGGCACCACCCACAGCCTGGCCCGGCCCTGGAGCAGAGGGTGCCTCTCACCCCCCCACAGAGGGAGGTCGATGAGCTCAGGTCTTACGAGCCAGAGATCAGATCCTGCAGAACCTGACGGGGGTGCTCAGGGGAGAGGGCCCAGGGGCAGCTGGACCAGGAGCGACCGGCAGAGGAGGCATGCCG
>NW_027685542.1:0-7177 GCF_054177405.1 Leptonychotes weddellii | reverse complement strand
CCATACCCGTGTGTTCTTGGGCCATTGTTGGCTGGAGTGAGGTTCTTAGGCCATGTGCACCAGAGGTGCTTCCTGATACCCACTCCCTGAGCTACCGAATTAGAAACTTTGGATACAGGGCCTGGGGGTTTGCATTTCCACAAACTCCCCAGTGATTTTTCTCCAGGCTAAAGTTGAAAGCCACTGTCCCAGCCCCTTATGTTTGTTAGATCCCTCAGTGTTTCAAAGCTAGGAGTCTTAGGCCTCCTCCTAGATATGGCTTTAGATATACATTCAAATTCTCGCTCCATCACTGGCTGGCAGAATGACCTCGTTCCTCTCTTGGGGACTCAGTATTTTTGTCTGTACAATGGGTATACTGAGGTGCTGGCTGTTCTCCATTTGCCCCTTCCTGACCCCCATATCTCTCTGCCCTTCTCACCCTGCTCTGTGCTCTGGGGGGCTGCTCAGCATGGACTTTGTCACCTGGTTCCTTCGCCTTCTGCTTCCTGTTGGAGTTGGTCAGTGGAAATCTCTGATGAGAGAGTGGAGGGCAGAAGGAGAGACCGACTGGGGTATCCTATTTCCCCAGCTCCTGTTGGGCGGCTCTCCTCCCATGGTCTAGCACCCCCTCGCCTAGGGACACTACTCCCCTTCATTTGGCCGAGGGTGGTGATGGCTCCCCATGATTGCAGGCTGCAGAAATTTCAATATCCCTCAGTGCTTCCTTCAACTCTATTCACACCTGTGTAAAGAGACCTTTACTAGAGCCCAGAACTTATCAATACTGCATTGTATATAGACTTGCAGGTGGCTAAGAAATGTTAAACGTTCTTCCCCAAAGATGAGCGACGGGAGCCATGTGACACGATGGACGTGTTAGCTAGCGCTGCAACCGTGACCACGTGGCAATTCGTGTATCCAGTGCACACTTTGTACGCCTTACACTTGCACTGTGTTACGTGCCGATTATATCTCGATAAAGCTGGAAATGGAAAAACAATACATACATCCAGAAAATAAGAGAGAGACCTTATGTTAAATGCTCCTCAATTAAACCCTTTGGATGTGCCGTCTATTTCTGGCTGGGACCCTGACTGATACCGTAATGTCCCAGAGGCTTAAGGAAGATTGGGACACATGGCCTGACATTTAGCAAACGCTCTTGCTACTCCTTGCTGTTAGGATTACTTTGAGGACAACGACTATTTTCATTACTGTTACCTCCCTGTCACTGGAATTACAGATTCTGCTAGCTGGAAATAGCCACGGCGATAAGAAATAGGAGAATAGTGCCCGGTCTGTATTTGCTGAGTGAATAAATGAATTTCTTCCACTGGGGACACTTCTCCCTTTGTGCCTCCTGTCACGGGTTGGGGGGGCTCATCGACGGAAAAGGTACCTTCTTGTTTCACTGGGAGGCTTTGTGAATTCTCTCATCTGAGCAAACACGGGGCAGGTCGTGGAGTATTTATTTTACTGCCCGTGGCTGGTGGCTGGGTTGGGGAGGGGGGCTGAGACAGGGTCGTGAGGACCTAGGGCTGAGGACATGGGGACCGTGCAGCAAAGACAAATTCTCCTCGGAGCCATCGACCCTCCCAGGAGCCTCGCACAGCACAGAGGGGAAAACAGTTAGTCTCCGGTTGGTCTCAATTAGAATCTCCAGAGTCCCCAGGACAGAAATGTGTCTGGATTTTTCTGTTCCCCTCTGTGTCCCGATTATCGCTTTATCCCGAATGACCCTGATTGCCAACTGAAACTCACACAGACGCTCGGATGACCAAATGACTTCTGTCACAATATGATCGGTTCAAACCAGCAGCTGAGCTGGCAGAAGCTGGATCGGGAAGGATGCTGCATTGTGTTCGTTCCTGCGGGGCTACAAGCCACTGCGAGATTTTTTACTGATACCTTCGCTGTTCCTATCTCGGGATCTATGCTGCAGACGCTGGGTGCAGTGGGGAACATAAATAAATAAACGCATCCATAAAATCAGACAACACCACCATCTCGGCTGCCAGCTCCCGTGGCCCCAGGTGCAAGGATACAGCGCATCATCTTGCCTTTGGACCGCAATCAATGGAACAGGCAGGAAATGAGAGGAAATTAATTTTTCCCCCCTCTCCTCTTTCCCTCCCCTGCCAGCCCTCCTGTTTTTACACAAGGGCCTTTTAAAATGTTGGTTACTCTCTGATTACAGTGCGCAATAGAGGTTCGAAATAGCCTCTTCTCGACTAAACTCCCTCTGCCCTTAACCAGAACGATTGGCCGGTTGCCTTGGTAATTGTCCTCATTCGCTGTGTAGAAGCCACAATTATGAAGGTTTTTCTGGGTACTGATCCTCTTAGTGCCTTTTTCTTAGAAGTTCACGAGAAGATGGGACAAAGGAGACCTAATAGATTTTATTGCTCCGGCTCCTTGGAGTACTCAGAGCTCATGACATGTGGGCATGAGTTGTGAGTGCCATTTAAATTGGCTGGCTTTGCCCAGAGAGAAAGCTTTACGCTCGGGAGAGTGGCCGAGCTTCTATTAGCTGGAGGGGCCAGGGCGGGAAGATGAACTCACAGACCCAGCTCCTCTAGCTTGGCTCATAATGGAAACCCTAGATGGGCATCTGGAGCTGAGGGCCGGGGCACTTAACCTTTCAGTGATAATCGAAGAGAATGGACATGTAACTGCTCTCTTGAAACTCTGGTATGCTTCAGGTTCAAGGCAGGAGAGCTCCGTGGGTTGTTGAAAAACCCAAACTGGAAATGTTTTGGGCAGAGGCAGCTTTCCCCCCTCTTAAAGAGCCACAGGACTCCGTTAGCTGGGGGTAATTGCAGAGAAGAAACAGGGGGAAGATGATTATGGAGACGATGATAATCATGATCACCATAATCATATCATTTAGCTGGAAAGGGTTCAAGATGCTCACATTCACTACCTTAGCTGCACCTCACAATAGCCCGGGGGGTTGTTGGCTCCTTCTTGTAAATGGGGAAACTGAGCCACAGGAAAGCAAAGCGGCTTGTCCAGGTTGGAAGGTGATGGAGGTAGTATTCAAACGCAAAGATATCTGACTCCCAGAATCTTCCTATCACACACAGAACCTCCTCTCACGAAAGGAAAATCAATGCTAGGCTTTGGGAGGGATAAAGTGTAGACGTCTTTGAGCTGCAGTTTGTAGATTAGATGTTCCAGGGACCGATGTGCCTTCATTAGAATGGCTTTGAATCTTGATGTGTCCTCAACTGGAACAGAAAAAAATGTCTGAAAGAGGTCAAGTCCATGGCTATTTCATCCAGAGAGCCTGACTCTGTGGGACTAGCTGTGTTAAGAAGGATTCTGAGGCTACGTCTGGATTTATTGAGAAAGAGTGCCATCTTGATTAGCAAAGGGTGCTATGAAGGAGGGGAACTCATGTGTGTATGTCTTCTGAAGGCTTCTCAACTGACTCTCTGCTTGAAATTAATTCATCAGATTCCTTTTAAGACATGAGTATTATTCGAAAACCCAGAATGATAACACAAGCTGGCTCCAGATTCATCCCATAATTTCCGGAAATCTTTTTATTTGGGAAAAAAATCAGCTCTTACAGAAGAGTTTCAAGAATAGCAATAGCACAAAGAACATCCATAGGTCCTTTATCAGGGTTACCTATGGTTAACATTTTGCTCTGAGTTTTCCTTTATATATATATCTAAAGGAAATATAAATTATATATATATAATATATATTTTTTCTTTAATTAAAAAAATTTTTTTTCTGAAACATCTGAAAGTAAGTGGCACATATCATGGCCTTTTACCCCTAGGTGTTTCAGTGTGTATTTCCAAAGAATTGAGAAAGCCTCATGTAACCACACTACAGTAGCAACTTCAGAAAACTTAACATTGATACAAGACTTTCCCTTACCCTGTCGGATCTAGCTTTGTCAGTGGACCCAACAATGTCTGTCTTAGCATTCTTCTAGGATCCAGTCTGGTATGAAGTATTGCATTTAGCTGTCATGTCCCTTTAGCTTCCATTCATAACACTGACATATTTGACATTCCCATAATATAGAGAGATTTAAAATATCCATCTGTGTATTTGATATTTTTGAGTACCAAATATATCTGCTATGCTAGGTGCTGGGTCTTCCAAAGAAAAATTTGGCGATTCTTGCCCTAAGTAGCACACTATCAGAACAATAAAACCTAACATTTACTGAGTACGTGTGATGTGCTGAGCACTTTACACGCATTATCTCATTTAAACCTACAACAGTCCTGTGAGGTGTAGGCAGGATGGTTGTTCTCATCCACGGAGAAACTGAGTCTCAGAAATGTGAAGTGGTTTGCCTAACATCACACAGGTGGTAAATAGAGTCAAGGTTTGATTGCAGGCAGACTGGCTTTAGAAAACACACTTTCAGTTATTGCATTAGTCTGTCTTTGAGAAATAAATTCAACTGCATAGCAGAGATTGGATAAATAGCATATAAATGATTACTTCATTAGATTCCTTGATTTGTTGATTAATTCATTTATTTATTCATTCATTTGTAGTTTTGTTCACTGATTCACAGATTAATTCATTAATTGATTCATTCAACCATTCATTGATGGATCAATCGATTGATCGATCCATCCATCCATCCATCCATTTATTTATGCCTCCTGTGGTCAAGGCACTGTGCTGGATTCTAGGGATACAACAGTGAAATAGAATAGATATAGTCTTCATTCTTATGAAACTTACAGTTAAAAGGGAAGGACAGATAATAAAGAAAGTATAGTCATTGTTATTGAGAGTAAAAGTAAGAAAATCTAATCTCATCCAGAGGGTCAGGAAAGGTTCCCCTGACAAATAGACATTTAAACAAAATCCCAAGGGTTGTGTGGGAGTTAGCTTGAAAGAAGGAGAGAGAGATTGCTTCCATGTAAGAGGAAGCAGCGAGAGCTTCCCGGAGGAGGTGGCATGTGAACTGGGGTTTCAACTATGGGTGGGATGTGAAGCTTCAGAGATGGGTGAAGCATTTCCCAGGTCGATGTATCAGCATAAGTGAAGGTGGGACACTTGTAGGAGTGCATTAAGGGAAGTCTTGGGGGGTTTGTTGGCACTAGATCTTTTATTTCATTGACTCGGTCCCCACAATGGGCACCATTTTTGGTACAGAGCCTCCCCGGCTCTCCCACGCATCTCTTGAGTCCAGGGGTACTTTCTCCTGAAAGCTGATTCCACAAAAACGCATCGAATGTCTACTCTGTGCCAACTGCTCTTTCTTCCAGGGGCTGGGGCTTTAATAGCAAACCGAACAGAACATGAGCTGTGGCTTTGTGGAGCTTGGATTCTGCAAACCTAATTTGTAGCTTTAATGACAAACTTATTTAGAATTTACAAATAAAGGGCATTTTGAAGTTTGAAGATCCCTCCATCTGGAGTATCATTGTCCAGATAAAGTGGTAAAATCTTCACATCCGTGGACAGGTGACCTATAATCGGCTCCGGAGCAACTCAGCCCCTCCCCGAGCCTCAGTTTCCTGATTTGTCAAACGGATGGGCTCAGTTAGACTGTAAAGACTGTGCCAGCCCTGAAGTTCTTGGATTCTACAAATCAGAAGAACAGACACACCCTGGGAGCCACAGGTGTCTGTGTCTGGGCAAACCTGGATGTTTACTGCTTTGGTTCCTGTTTTCACAAGGGGCTAGGGCCCTCCTGACAGTTCACCCCTTGAAGGTAATCAGAATTCTCTTTCTGTCCGCCTTGGTTTTCTGCTCTTTGACTTGCATCATAAATTATTCTTTCTCTAAATGGCAGGCGTAGGTAAGTTACCAAAAGGTCACTCAGAACCCCAATCAATCCCAGCTGCTTTAATTACTTTAGTGCCGTTCAGACTTTTGTGTGTGTGTGTGTGTGTGTGTGTGTGTGTGTTGTAGTGACCCAGAGGAGAGGTTCAAGAACCACTTTCTGCAAAAGGCGCTGGAATTTTCTTTAAGGAACAAAGTTAATTATGTTGGCTTTTTGTGCGTGTTAGGAGAATCGCCATCAAAATAGACCTCAGTATATATATAAATAACAAAAGATAGCCCATTTGCCCAGGTGGCCTTGCCTTTGACAGGCTGATGGCAAATCCTGGAGATGAATGGCAGGATGAACCCAGTGCAAATCTAAAATTAAAACCAGATAAGAATAATCTATTTATTAAAATAGCCCCCACCCATTTTTTTCCTGTCTCAAAGCTCCCATGGGGTTCTGGATGTTCTGTTTCATCTTTAGTTAAGAATTTAGAGACAATGCTAAGTGTGATGAATATAATTCTGCTCTAGTCCTGTTGGTCTCAGTGTGGCTGTCTCCGAGCTGGTGTGTGGGTGCCCAGAAATCAGAAATACATTTCTTCAGTTAGTGTTTTGGGCCAAAGTCTCAAATCTTAAAGGCTCTTGGAAAAGGGAAGGCTTTGGGTGCTGTTTTCCTGCTTGTGAAGGATATATAATAATAATAATAAAGAATAATATATATAATAGATAATATAATAAATAGTAATAATAAAACAGTAATTCATAACCATGCTATAACAAAAACAATAACTCAGGCTAACTTTTGAGTGCGCTTACGTGCATCATACTTTGCATCTCATTCAATTCTCACAACTGTTATTATTCTGACTTGACATATTAGAAGCTCAGGCACAGAGAGGTCACCCAGCTGGGAAGGGGTGGGGCCATGGTCAGGACCTTGACCGTCTAAACCGGACAGTAGTAACAGCTGACTTTCCTCATGGTGTACCGAGTCCCAAGAATGATGCCAAATACTTTGTATTTAAAACGTGAGGGGTCCCACGACGACACTGTAAAGCTGGTATGATCATTTTTCTGAATTTGCATATGAAGAGACAGGCTCAGAGAAGCTGGGTGACTTAGGTAAGGGCAAATAGCCCCGTGGAGCTGGGCTTTCACCGCCATTTCACCTGGATCTAGAGCCAGGGTTGGTAAATGTATGGCCCATGGGCCAAATGTGGCCCATTGCCCGTTTTTGTAAATAAAGTTTTATTGGGACACAGCCACACCCATTTGTTTGTGTATCGCCCATGGCTGTTTTTACGCCACAGTGACAGAGCGGAATAATTACCACAGAGACTGTCTAGCCCACAGAGCTGAAAATATTACCATTTGGTGCTTTACAGAAGTTTGTCATTCCTTTATCCAGGCTCAGTGTTCTTTTTTTTTTTTTTTT
>NW_027685541.1:0-367 GCF_054177405.1 Leptonychotes weddellii | reverse complement strand
AAAAAAAAAATTTTACCAGAAAATCCAGTCTTCAGAAATGTGAACAAAGGCCCAGGGCTCAGGATAGGGGCTAAAGAAAGCAGAACTTTTTGGCACAGAAAAGAAAAAGGCTTTCTTCTCTTCTCTTCTCTTCTCTTCTCTTCTCTTCTCTTCTCTTCTCTTCTCTTCTCTTCTCTTCTCTTCTCTTCTCTTCTCTTTTCTTCCTTTCCTCCCTTCCTTTCCCTTCCCTTCCTTTTCCTTTCCTTTCTCCCTTTTTCCCTTTCCCTCTCTCGCTCTCCCTCCCTTCCTTCCTTTTTTTTCTTTTCTTTACTTTTCTTTTTCCTTTTCTCTTTTTCCCCCCTTCTTCTTCTCTTTTTTTTTGGTGATA
>NW_027685540.1:0-367 GCF_054177405.1 Leptonychotes weddellii | reverse complement strand
TCAAGATAACTTTCCCTTTAGGTTTGCATCATGAAACACAACCAATTTTTGTCATATATTCAGCAATGGCGGAGATTCAGTTATTTGAATGAGCGTTACGTGGAAGAGAGTGTGGGTTTGGTCTGTCCAAACACAGAACAAGCACCCAGAGATAGAAATTGCAGGAGGCAGGGCGCCTGGGTGGCTCAGTCGGTTGAGCGACTGCCTTCGGCTCAGGTCATGATCCCAGGGTCCTGGGATCGAGTCCCACATCGGGCTCCTGGCTCAGCGGGGAGCCTGCTTCTCCCTCTGACCCTCTCCTCTCTCATGCTGTTTCTCTCTCGCTTGCTCTCTAATAAGTAAATAAATAAAATCTTTAAAAAAAAAA
>NW_027685539.1:0-367 GCF_054177405.1 Leptonychotes weddellii | reverse complement strand
TGTATATGTTAATATATTCACATATACATATCTGAATATATGTATATGAAGCAATGTCATGTCATCTTTAAGAAAATTGTTTTATGATGCCATAGGCCATTTATTTCACTGCAGACATTCAGAAGTTTAGTATTCTAGGTATAAGTCAAATGCATTTGTGCTGTGATCTAATAAAAATGTTATGGGAAGGGCGCCTGGGTGGCTCAGATGGTTAAGCGTCTGCCTTCGGCTCAGGTCATGATCCCAGGGTCCTGGGATCGAGTCCCACATCGGGCTCCCGGCTCAGCGGGGAGCCTGCTTCTCCCTCTGACCCTCTCCCCTCTCATGCTGTTTCTCTCTCGCTCGCTCTCTAAAAAAATAAATAAAA
>NW_027685538.1:0-367 GCF_054177405.1 Leptonychotes weddellii | reverse complement strand
GAACAAAGCCCTCACTACCCCCAATGACTTTCCCCCACAAATGCGAAGCACCTGCAGAAACCATTCCCTCAGAGCATAAATAGGACCAGAAAGAACCAGAGCAGCTTAGTTACAATAAGCTCTGCTTCCACTATTCCCCTCACTCCTCTTTCAAGAGACTAGACCTTGAGGGGCGCCTGGGTGGCTCAGTTGGTTAAGCGACTGCCTTCGGCTCAGGTCATGATCCTGGAGTCCCGGGATCGAGTCCCTCATCGGGCTCCCTGCTCGGCAGGGAGTCTGCTTCTCCCTCTGACCCTCCTCCCTCTCATGCTCTCTGTCTCTCATTCTCTCTGTCTCAAATAAATAAATAAAATCTTTAAAAAAAAAA
>NW_027685537.1:0-367 GCF_054177405.1 Leptonychotes weddellii | reverse complement strand
TTTAATTATATTTTTGTTTGTTTTTGTCTTTTTTAGCTTCCTAGTTTTCCTGAAAAAATCAAAAAAATCAAAACTGAAAACTGAAATACTTCTATTTCAATTTTGTTAATGAGCAAAATGTTTAGTGAAATGATGTAGTTTTTAACATTAAAACAAAAAGGCATGCACATTCCCTAAAATTACTTTTTAGGAAAAATAGGGGATAGAACTATTCCTAAAACTTAGCCAGGTATTTTCCTGTGGCATAACCTAAAACTTAGTTCATTTTCTTCCTAAAGAGAACAGTAATACTTGGCCACTTTGTTTTTTGGGGTTCTATGGATTTGTCAGATCTATAATTGATAGATGACTCGGTAATACTTTTAAA
>NW_027685536.1:0-367 GCF_054177405.1 Leptonychotes weddellii | reverse complement strand
GTGAGGCCCTCCTGGGTTCCTGCCTGGTGACACCTCCTCTGTGAGGCCCTCCTGGGTTCCTGCCCTGTGACACCGCCTCCGTGAGGCCCTCCTGGGTTCCTGCCCTGTGACACCTCCTCCGTGAGGCCCTCCTGGGTTCCTGCCCTGTGACACCTCCTCCGTGAGGCTCTCCTGGGTGCCTTGGGGCAGGCACTCCCTCAGCCTCCTTCTCCCCGCTGCAGGGCCTTTAGGTCCCGCTCTGACCCTGACCTGTGGGGCAGGTTCACCCCCATGCGGACTTGGTGAATTTAACCTCCCGTGTCAAGGAGGTGCGGACTGAGATTGCCTACTTGGCAGGGGAAAATATTTGTGGGTGGCCGTGGCAATG
>NW_027685535.1:0-367 GCF_054177405.1 Leptonychotes weddellii | reverse complement strand
TGGTGATGGGTATTGAGGAGGGCACGTTCTGCATGGAGCACTGGGTGTTATGCACAAACAATGAATCATGGAACACTACATCTAAAACTAATGATGTAATGTATAGGGATTAACATAACAATAAAAAATTAAAAAAAAATACCATCAACTTTTTTCACAGAGCTGGAACAACTAATCCTAAAATTTTTTTGGAACCAGATAAGACTCCCAATATCCAAAGGAATGTTGTAAAAGAGAACCAAAGCTGGTGGAATCATAATTCTGGATGTCAAGCTTTATTACAAAGCTGTAATCATCAAGACAGCATGGTACTGGCACAAAAACAGACACATAGATCAATGGAACAGAATAGAGAACTCAGAAATGG
>NW_027685534.1:0-367 GCF_054177405.1 Leptonychotes weddellii | reverse complement strand
GGGGACCACCTTCTTCTCCACGGTTCTCCCCTCGTGCGTGACCAGGCAGCTGACGCTGCTGTATGATTTCCACTTGGCAGGCGACAGGCTCAGGTAGCTGCTGGCCGCGTACTTGTTGTTGCTCTGTTTGGAGGGCTTGGTGGTCTCCACGCCCTGGGTGACGGTGCCGCCGTCTGCCTTCCAGGCCACCGTCACGCCGCTGGGGTAGAAGTCACTGATGAGGCACACCAGGGTGGCCTTGTTGGCGCTGAGTTCCTCAGAGGAGGGTGGGAAGAGCGTGACCGAGGGTGCGGACGTGGGCTGACCTGTGGGGATGCAGGGGCAGCAGGTCATTGATTCAATTTCCATTTGCAGGAGACCCTGATGT
>NW_027685533.1:0-367 GCF_054177405.1 Leptonychotes weddellii | reverse complement strand
GTTTTTTATAAAGATTAAATGACATTACGCATGGGAGACACTCAGTGCAGTATTTTACCCAGAGTGATCTCCAGGGTATGTCATTTCTTATTATCATCAACATTGTCATTTTATTCTAAGCCCTTTGCTTTCTTTTTTGGGGAGAATGTGAATGTAATCAATAAGTAAAGAGTAAAAATAGACTTGGAAAGAAATGTGTCCAGTCCTTATATTTCATCTTAACCAGAAAGTTAGACTTTAGGGTTAAGGTGGTCCTTAAATTTTAGTAGTTGTTGGACGTGTTAAAACCCAGCTTGCTGGGCCCCATCCAAGGTTTCTGATCTGGTAGTTCTGGGTGAGACCCAAGGATGGGTATTTCGGACAGATT
>NW_027685532.1:0-367 GCF_054177405.1 Leptonychotes weddellii | reverse complement strand
GTACCTACTCAGGGCACAGGAAGTGGTGGTATTTGTAGTTGCTTTTGTTATTAGGAGGAATCTTGTCTTGATAATCCAACTTAAAAATATGAAAATTGCACTTTTATATCTCTCTAAATCCCCCCATGATGGAGTTCTTTATTTTTTTGTAAGATTTAGTTATTTATTCTAGAGAGAGAGAGAGAACTGGCGGGGGTGGGGGGGAGAGGGAGAGGGAGAATCTCAAGCAGGGATCCCCGCTGAGCGTGGAGTCCGAAGCTGGGCTCAATCTTACGACCCTGAGATCATGACCCGAGCCGAAATTAAGAGTCAAGTGCCTTCAACAGATGAATGGATAGAGAAGATGTGGTCCATATATACAATGGAA
>NW_027685531.1:0-7177 GCF_054177405.1 Leptonychotes weddellii | reverse complement strand
CGGCCAGAGAGAAGGATAGGTGAGGCGGCCAGAAATGCAGTTTAAACCCTTAAATGGGCGCTGGTTGAAAAGATTAGAACTGCTTCTGAAAAGCCCACCTGCAAACTAGAAGCCACTCTGTGTTACCTCAGCCATCCGCCTCTCACTACCCCCGGCCTCTCACTCACCCAGCTTCCGGTTCACCTTTCCCACCCTGGGGAACTTCCTGTTTCCAGGCCAGAACCTGGCCGCAGATGCACCTGGGGCAAAGTGTGATTGATTTAAAAAAAAAAAAAAGCGTCTGGAAAGTTTCTCTGATTGTTCAAGGTTTTTCTTTGTTTACTTTAAGTAAAATATGTATTGGCTTATCTATCTGTATTTTTTTAAAAAAATCTTTGTAAGAATAATGAAAAATCTAATGTGTTACCTTTTGGGAGCAATGGGAACTGTGTGGATGGGCACAGGGAAGACTGGAAGACCTCTACTTTTTTATGTTGAATCATGTGAAAGTGTTAGCGTGCAAAAAATTAAATGTTGATTTTTTTAAGTGAAATAATTAAGAGAAAAACTGATGATCAAAATAAATAAACAATCATACTGATGATTACACCTACTCCGGCACCTAATACAGAATGGAGTATATTTCAGGCCTCCTGCATAGTTTTTGCTGTGCTATCAAAATCTGAAAGAAATGATCCCTGTCCTCAAAAATTTAACCATATATCCAAATACAAATCTGTCTGGAACTGTTTTTCCTGACTCCCTTCCTTCAGATCTTCATCCAGATGTCACCATATTAGGAGGACTTCCCCAAACACTCTATATAAAGAAGTAACACCCATACAACATACTCGAACCCCCCCCGCTTTGTTCTCTTTAGCACAATCAACATCTAACATAGTATAGCTGTTTATTGCCTATATTCTAGAACATAAGCTCCGTGAAAACAAACTACTTTTGTTCAACTTTGCATACAAAATTCTAGCACAGTGCCTGGCATATAAATGCCAGTAAATATAACCTTTCAATTTGGTGTATGCTAACTATAACAGCTATACTCCAACAATGACTAATATTTACTGATAATTTACTATGTGTCAGATAATGAGCTAAGTGTTTTACATATATTATCTCCTTTTAGTATCCACAACAACCCTATTATCATATTATATATAATATTATTATATTATTGTACTTTTTGTGCATTAGGCAACAAAGGTGTAGAGAGGTTAAGGAGTTTAACTTAATGACCTCTGATCCCCTTCTAATTCAATGCAAATTTTCCAATGACTGGTAAGTATAAAATGTAACTTGTTCCTAGAAGAGAGATTTAAAATAAGTTTTAGAATTTTTTTGTTATATCTCTTTTACTAAAATATTCATTATATATATGTCTAGTTCAATGGAAAATACCCTGGTTTCAACTGAAGTGCCTATTTTAAAATAAGAGTTTAGTTAATCACTTAAAAATAACCTCATCATTGGGGCGCCTGGGTGGCTCAGTTGGTTAAGCGGCTGCCTTCGGCTCAGGTCGTGATCCCAGGGTCCTGGGATCGAGCCCCGCATCGGGCTCCCTGCTCGGCAGGGAGCCTGCTTCTCCGTCTCCCTCTGCCTGCCTCTCTGCCTACTTGTTCTCTCTCTCTGTCAAATAAATAAATAAAATCTTTAAAAAAAATAAAATAAAATAACCTCATCATTATGTTAACAAGAACAATAGTACTAAGTGTATCTTTTGACCCAGTAATCCCACATTCCAAGGGGAATAATCAACTAGAGACAGGAGAAGGAAGAACAACAATTTTTGCAAAGGTGTTTATAGCCGAGCTATTTATAGTAGTGAAAATTTTGAAATAATAATTCTGAAATTGCTGGATATTTTTAAAAACTACATGGTATATCAGTACATTCAAATCCTTCATAACCTATAAAAACTAGATTTCAATGTACAAAAATATAAGAGAACTCAAGTGTAAAAGACAGAACCCAGCAATAGGTACAAGGATTAAAGCTATAAATATATCTGTGAATTCTGAGAAGGATCAGAGAAAACTTTAGCACAATGTAACTCATCATTTAAATTCATGGAATTATTTTTTCAATTGCTAAGTACTTAACAAAACTTGATACATTCTAAAGGCTTATTATTTCAAGTTACAACTATGTAGACTTGCTTTAAGCTGTAATAGAAATTTTCTTTTACACACAGTAAGAGAAGCCATGAAATGACCACCCTGTGGTTCCTCAAAGAATTCCACATACTTCTGCCACTTGCCTGGCATATCCTTGTAGTCCTCCTCCTGGCTCTCACCACCCCCCCCACTACCTCACCCCACCCTGAAGTTCTCTTAGTGTTTGCACATGCTGCTCCCTCTACCTTTTTAATCACTCTGCCTGCCTAAAAACACCTTATTCTTTAAATCCTAGCTCACAAGTCTCCTCTTTGAAATTTCATCAACCCTCCACTCCCATCTAAGCAGAATTAATCATCCCCTCCTTGGTACAATCACTGCATTCTACATATCTTTATTGTAGTATTTATCACACTGCACTGCAATTATTTGCACTTTCTTTCTCCTAACAGACTGTGAACTCCTTGAGAACAGGGACTCTGATCATATTTCCTTTTAAATCTCTTAAAGGCTAGCACAGTGAATGGCACATATATAGTGGTTAAGAGCAAATGGCTTGGGTCGCCTGGGTGGCTCAGTCGTTAAGCGGCTGCCTTCGGCTCAGGTCATAATCCCAGAGTCCTGGGATCGAGCCCCACATCAGGCTCCCTGCTCAGCGGGAAGCCTGCTTCTCCCTCTCCCACTCCCCCTGCTTGTGTTCCAGCTCTCGCTGTCTCTGTCTCTGTCTCTGTCAAATAAATAAATAAAATCTTAAAAAAAAAAAAAAGAGCAAATGGCTTGATATAAATTGTGGCTCTGCCATTACTACTCATGACCTTGGGCAAAGCCCTCGATCTCTCTGTGCCTCAAAATCCACATCAGTAAAATGGGGATAAGGATAATACCTCCTGGGCGCCTCAGTGGCACAATCGGTTCAGTGTCCGGCTCCTGGTTTCAGCTCAGGTCGTGATCTCGGGGTCATGAGATCAAGGCCCATGTCGTGCTCTACGCTCAGCGTGGAGTCTGCTTAAGATTCTCTCTCCCTCTCCCTCTGCCCCTCCTCATGTGCTCTCTCTCTCTCTCTCAAATAAATAAATAAATCTTTTTTTTTTTAAAAAAAAGGATAATACCTACCCCTGAGGTGTAAATATGATAGATAAGGTGCGTAAAGAGCATCATACAATTTCTGGCAAGTAGTAAGCATTCAGTAAGTGTTGACTGTTATCATTATTATTATTATTATTTTTATTTTTACTACTATTATTATCATGACTATTGTTTCTAAGAACTCAGTAAATATTGATTGAATGAACTAATGAACGAGTGAGCTGTATTTTGGGTGGCTATCGAGCATCTAAATCCAAGCCCAGTTGGTGGTAAGATCTTCCTCTTTCTTCTGTACTCTTTCCTTTTTGCCTTTTATTTATTTATTTTTTTTTTTGAGAAAGAGTGTGAGCAAGGAGGGAGGATGGGGGAGAGGGGAAGAAGGAGAGGGAGAGAGAGAATCCTAAGCAGACTCCACAGCCAGCACAGAGCCCAGTGCAGAACCCGACACAGGGCTCCATCTCAAAACCCTGAGATCATGACCTGAGCCAAACTCAAGTCAGCCACTTAACTGACTGAGGAACCCAGGCACCCCCCATTTTTGCCTTTTAGCTCTTGGTCCTCATTTCCTCCTCTCATTCAATCTGATGTAACTTTACATATTATGAAAAGTAAAAGCTTTCCTCACTACAAAATCTGTGTTCTTTTTTATGAATAGAATGTGAATCTTTATTATAATGTAGAATAATCTTTACATTTGACATAAATTAAGGCCTCTAATCCAACCCTAACTGTAATTGTCAGAGAGTGAACATATGTCATTTTTACTTGATATAGCAAAGGGAGTGAATATATTTACATGTCTCCCAAACTAGGTTCTCTATAATCAGAATTTTCATATCTTATATTAATAGGCCTGGAGCTACTTAGAATTTGTCATGAATAAGCACAATGACTCCCTGGGAGAATAACAGGAGGTAATATCTGCATCAGAGAATAATGTTACATGCACAGAGTAAATGAACAGGTTTCTACAGCCTATGGTAGTAAAGCTATAGTGAAAACAAGTACTTATAACTTGTTACAGCTACATTTCATTATAGTTATTTGTTTCCATGCTTGTAGGAAGGGATTGTATCTTATTCATCTTTGTATCTGCAACCTCAGCACAGTGCTTGGCCCATGATACACATGTAATGAATGTTTGTGGATATATACTAAAATTTAAAGCCAAAGTTGCATATAGCTCAAAGAATTTCATATAATAGTTGGTAGTGCCATAAATTGTGATAGAAATCTCTCTTAAAAAAAAGAAACCTCTCTAAAATTTGCTGGATATATGGGTTTTCACTCTGGCTTTTCGCTTGACAATGTATAAGAATGTAACATGTCCATTAGTTGTTGAATTTTAGTTGTCAATATCAGGATGATGGATTAATCAACCACAAGATGTAGTACATGTATTACATACACTGTGGGAGAAGTTTATTATGAGCTTACGATTTGTTGATTTTATTTAACTTTATTTTATATATACACTACATAGGAGAAAAAAATTACAAGTTATTTATATTAGAAAATTTGCATTTTCTAGTTAAACATATTCTCCCCAAGACTAACTTTCTCCCCCCAATATACTGGGTTTTTCTTTTAACTTCTTTTTTTTTTTTAAGATTTTATTTATTTATTTGACAAAGAGAGACACAGCAAGAGAGGGAACATGGGGGTGGTGGGAGAGGGAGAAGCAGGCTTCCCAGCGAGCAGGGAGCCCAATGCGGGGCTCAATCCCAGGACCCTGGGATCATGACCTGAGCCAAAGGCAGATGCTTAACGACTGAGCCACCCAGGCGCCCCCTCCTTTAACTTCTAATTCAAATCATAATAAAAAGCAATGAGACAAAGTCAACAAGTTTATGAAATTTATCTTCTCTGCCCCCTCAACCAGATCCTCTTCCTGACCCCTTTACTTTTGTCATACTGTTATCATTTCACCATTCTCCCAGTTAAACAGGATATAAATTTCAGAGTAATAGTATTCTACTCTTTCCCTCTCTCTTACTCCTCTTCTCCAAGTTGCAGTACTTACTGATGGATTTTGGATGAAGTAGGTGAAGGGAAGTAAAATAATGAATCCCAGAATTTCCACTTGAGCTACTAGGTAGATCTTGTGGCCATTTAGTGAAATGGAGAAGAAAGGAGGTCAACACTTTAGGGGTGAAAATTGTTATCAGGATAGCCCTGGCTATAAATAATTAAGTACTTTGGGGCTCCTGGGTGGCTCAGTCGGTTAAGCATCTGCCTTCAGCTCCAGTCATGATCTCAGGGTCCTGGGATTGAGTCCCGCATCAGCTCCCTGCTCAGCTGGGAGCCTGATTCTCCCTCTCCCTCTGCCACTCCCCCTGCTTGTGCTCTCTCTGTGTGTATAGTAAATAAAATCTTTTAAAAATAATAATTAAAAAAAAAAACTTCAACTCCAATTGAGCCAATCAACAGATATCAGGAAGTTAATGTCAGATAATAGAAAGTCAAGAGAAGGAGGACTCCAGATTTGATTTGCTAAGTCTTCTGCTCTACTTTCCAGTGGTTCTCTCTGTTTTGGCTTCCTCTGGTGTTGGCTCCATTCTCACAATGGTAGCAAGATAGCTTTCAGTTCTGAGCATCATATCCAGGGACAACAATATAAGGAGGAAGAAAAAGGACATATTGTCTAGGAACTACTTGGAAGGGAGAAAAATCCTGCCAGCAGACATCTCTCATTGGCTCAAACTCACATGCTTATCTTAAACCTATCATTGATGTGAGAAATGAAATAATCATGATTAGCTTAGATCAATTAAGATCTGCTAGAACTGGGAACAGGGTCATCTTCCCCTGAGCCACATGGTGAGGAGGGGTATAGAAGACCCAACAAAATCAAGACTCTAACAATAAGAAAAAAGGATAGCATCAGCTACAACCAATGATTCTGTTTTTGTAAAAATTAAGTTTAAGATATCTGTGAGACATCCACATGAAAAAATCAAGAAGGCAACTGAAAATATGAGTCAGATGCTCAGATAAGGATCTTGGTTGGAGATATAAATCTGGGAATCAACAGTATAAAGTATTTAATCCTAGGGAATAGATTAGATCACCCAGAGTATAGAGAAGAGGGCCTCAGTTTGGTCATCTCTAAAACAAAGATAATAATATTACCTACCGGCAGCAGCTCTTTCTGCCCATGGGTCCTGTCCCCCTGTGCTTTAATAAAACCACCATTTTGCACCAAAGACTTCTCAAGAATTCTTTCAGCTACAGCCTTCACCCCACCAAATGTCATCTATATTCCAAAACCACATCAAGATAACAGAAAATTTATAAAAACTGAGTATACTTGGTGGGAGACCTAAATTTCATCTGGTCCCAGGGATTCAGCTAGATAGTTATCAAACCATTCTGAACACCTACAAACTCAACAGGAGATCGAAGAAAAGAATAGCAGCACCTCTCTGAACAGAAAAGCAACCACTTTCTGGAAGGTAGGACGTGTGGAAAAGTGAATCCGAGGCAATATTCGGGAGGATAGACGGCGGGGGAGGGAGGGAGCCTCCGGCTGCTGCTTCTGGCAAGTGATAGAGCTGCGGAGCACAAAATCGGAACTTTTAGAAGTCTGCTCCGCTGAGGGACGTCGCTCCAGTGGCTAAGCATGGGGTGGAACCCTCACTGGGACAGTGTGGTCTCAGGACCCTTGGGGTCACAGAAAGACCGGGGGTGCCTGAGTGCGGCAGAGCTCCCAGGTATCGGAGCGGGGAAGCCGGCTGTAGAGACAGAGCCAAGGAATGGGCTCTCAGCTTGGGGTTGCCATAAACCGTGATCCGAGGCACAGTCAGGCCACTGCTCTTCCAGCAGGGATGCAACAAGCGGGAGATCTGGGGAGACTCCCCTTCCTCCCCTGGGAGGAGTGGCGTGGGAGTGCACTGCAGGGATCTGCTGGGTTTGGAGACTCCACACGGGGTCATGTGCTAGAGATAGAAACGCTCGGTCACAGGCCAAGTGAGCACGGAGTG